>NC_059211.1:28796357-28861357 GCF_020615455.1 Coregonus clupeaformis
TCAGCAGGAGAAGCTCTCCCTTGAGAAAGATACCCCCACCCCGAGCGAGTCAGACCAGACCTCTTCATTAAAAACTCCACTGAGCAACACGAAGCAGAAAGTCAACTTCCCAGCACTGAGTACTACTCCCTCATTGAAATGAAGGATACATTCACCCAGCTGGAGGTAAGGCAGGTGGAGCTGGAACAGCAGGTGAACACACTCCAGTCAGCACAGACCCAGACAACAGTCCAGCACAACAACACCCCCTTAACTAGACCTGGAGAGCTGGAGGTAGAGAGAGACATGTCTGCACTCTGGACTGTGGTGAGACAACATCAACAGGAGAAAGAGCAGGAGCAGGAGAAGAACAGAGCACTAGAGGAGAGGATCAGAGTGCTGGAGGAGAAGGTGAGAACGATGACGGGTGACATAGAACAACCCATTAGAGAGCTGGCCACCCCCGCAGAGAAGCCAGCAGAACAGCCCACCTCAGATCCTGGCCAAAGTCTCGACACCGCAGCAGAACCGTACACCCTAGACCCTGACCATAGCCTCGACATCACAGCCGGACAAACAAATGAAGAACCCCAAGCCCAGGGGACCCCAACCCCTCTGAGCAACCCCCCTGTCAGACACACTGATAGCCCTCATGACGACCCCCCCACACCCACTTAGGACATACTCAAGCCACATATTGTACTCCTTATGGACTCAAATGGGAAATACATACAAGAAAATAAACTTTTTCCAAAACACACAGTGTCTAAACTCTGGTGTCCAAACACCCAGCGCGCCCTAGACCTTCTGTCTGAGAACCGACTAGGATCACCCAGCCACATAATAATACACACAGGCACAAACGACCTGAGAACACAGCAGGAAAGGGTGGCCACAGCACTCAAGGGAGTGATAGAAAAAGCTTCTTCTACTTTCCCCAACGCACAAGTGGTTATCTCAACCCTGTTACCACGAAAAGACTTCCACCCTGCTACCATACAGCGGGTAAATGCAAGTATTTCCCGTGACTGTGCATCAAAACCAAATGTCTACCTGGCCCACCACTCCACCCTAGACGTGAACAGCCTTTATGACCAGGTCCACCTATACAAGGCAGCAGTGCCCACCTTCGCCCGGACCCTAAAGGATATCGCCCTCAACCGCAGACCCAACACCTCACACAGGAGCAACAGATCAACAGACACCCCGCCCAGACCAGCGAGACACTCTCCCAGACCTGCGGGACCCCCCCCAGGACCTACACATAGAGGACCCCCGCAGAGAGGACCTACATCCAGACTACAGCACCATCAGCCACATCTATACCCCCACCCCCACCAATTAACTCCCCCCCAAGTCAACCATGCCCACACCCCATTTAGGCCCCCTCAGATCAGACCTATGCCCCTCCTACCCACCCCAAGCCCCCCACTCCCACAAAGAGGGCCTCAACATGAAAGTCACACATACGCCCAGGCCGTGAGCAGGCAAACAGGCCCAACACCCATTCTTACACTAGCCCAAGCCAATGGCATGTACCAGATGCTCAGCAGGCTCTGCTCACAATTACTGGCCTGAGGCCAAACCACACAACCAACAACATTAGACACTTTATGGAACACAAAGCCTTTACTATTTCATCCTGGAATATTCAAGGCCTGAGGTCATCTACCTTTGGCCTAAAGAGCAGGAATCTGGACTTCACCAAAGAAATCGGAAATACAGACATTGTCATCCTACAAGAAACATGGTATAGAGGAGACGGACCCACTGGTTGCCCTCTAGGTTACAGAGAGCTGGTAGTCCCATCCACCAAACTACCAGGTGTGAAACAGGGAAGAGACTCAGGGGGTATGCTAATTTGGTATAGAGCAGACCTAACTCACTCTATTAAATTAATCAAAACAGGAACATTTTACATTTGGTTAGAAATTCAAAAGGAAATTATCTCAACAGAGAAAAACGTCCTCCTGTGTGCTCCCCATACTTGAATGAAGACAGCTTCTCCATCCTGGAGGGGGAAATCAATCATTTCCAGACCAAGGGACATGTACTAGTCTGTGGCGACCTAAATGCCAGAACTGGACAAGAACCTGACACCCTCAGCACACAGGGGGACAAACACCTACCTGGAGGTGACAGCATTCCCTCCCCCATATGCCCCCCTAGGCACAACTACGACAACATAACCAACAAAAATGGGTCACGACTCCTGCAGCTCTGTCGCACACTGGGTATGTATAGACAATGGTAGGCTTCGAGGGGACTCCTATGGTAGATACACCTATAGCTCATGTCTTTATTCTTTTGGAACTTCTGAGTGTAATGTTTACTGGTAATATTTATTGTTTATTTCATTTTTGTTTACTATCTACTTCACTTGCTTTGGTAATGTTAGCATACATTTCCCATGCCAATAAAGCCCTTAAATTGAATTGAATTGAATTGAGTTCAGTCTCAGAGAGAGGCTGCCCCTGTGACTAGGAGTGTCAGGAGGGGGACAGAGGGTTCATTTCACACCTCAGGGGCGAGTGAAGGTGGGTGGGGGGGGGGGGGTTGATGCACAGTGCACCTGTCTGAGAAGGCGAGGGCAGACAGACTCTGGAGTGGACACGGTCTGTAGATCAAAGGGGTAATCCCTAACCACCCTCCCTCACTCACTCCTCTGCCTGATGACCACCAATGATCACCTGTACGTACGCTAACACTGAAATAACCATCAAATAACCTTAATCATTGTCAAGTGATCATCGACTACTACAGTAGTCTACTCATGCCAAATCCTGAAATTCATATCTCAAAGAAATTCTTGCTCGACACTGTAGCTCTCTCTCTCTCTCTCATATCTGCAACAGCCTTCTGAAATATCTCTTACACTGAACACTGAAAACATGGAAAATTAGATTTTCTGACTCATTAGGTGTGCTCAGTGAAGTGAACCAGCCTAAAGATTCTTTCCAGCTAAGTTCAGAAACCAAACCAGCGGGTTCCAACAGCGGGGCAATCTCTGAGCAGGGGCTTAGACACCGGACCCTGTGGTGATGTTATTTAGAGTGAAATTAGCCAGTTAGAGGGAGAGAGAGAGAGGACAGAGGGAGAGAGGGAGAGAGAGAGAGAGAAGGAGGGAGGGAGGGAGAGAGAGAGAGGACAGAGGGAGAGAGGGAGAGAGAGAGAGAGAAGGAGGGAGGGAGGGAGGGAGTGCTAATCAAGCACAGGGACACACACCGCAGACAGTGTTGTGTTTCCCAATGCAGCGCAGCGTATATAACGCATCTTAGCATGTTGTTATAGGAGTGCTACTAATCACAGAGCGTATGGATACGGACACACCGCAGCACAGCAAGTCTGTGTACACTGTTTCCTAATGCAACGCAGCGTGTGTAATGCATCATAGCATGTAGTTATAGGAGTGTTAACGCCTGTCAGTTACACAGGCATTGCTGTTGGCAACAACAGGTGTTCTGTCTCATTGACCCTGTGTCTAATAGGAAGATGTCTTCCTGATGACCCCGTCTGTCGCTGAACAGAGTACTGCCCATACTGCCCTTACTGACACACTGTTATCCCATATACTGAAAGAGGAAAGTGGACCACTACTCTGGGGAGACTGGGGAGTTTGCTGTAAGGTTTATGGGTCAGGCTTCGCCCATGAATGAGAATGTCTAGCTATCACAGCCATGCAAGAAAAACCGATAGAAACCAGATCATCAGTTCATGTCTGGTCACAGTATTCACAGTGTTGCAGAGCAGTGAAGGGTCTTTTTAGATGACCCTCTGGCTTTTGGTTACGGGAAGCCCTTCGAAGCGTCTGTGTTACAGGAAGAAGGAGAGGGGGATCCGCCCCCATGTAGGCCTACAGTAGGTCTCTCACCAGCCATAGGACAGGGTCGACAAGGTCGCTGGAGGGGTTGGAGCTGGTGTATTAGATTCCACATACATTCCATGATTCAACAACATGGATTTGTCACCGAAGCCCTCCCCCTCGTCTTTCTGTTTGAAGAGAGAATTGCTGTGTCAGCTATAGCTACCTGTGCTGAAATGTGTGCGAGCAGTAGCAGAAGGGAGGTTTGAGGAGGGAAGGGGGAGGCCATGAGACGTTCTAAGAACTTAATGTATGGGAAAAAATGGTTCAACAAGAAGGGAAGGATGAAATATCTCTGACTGAGAATTCACCCCTACTCTCACTTTCTCGCTCTCTCTCTCTCTCTCTCTCTCTCTCTCTCTCTCTCTCTCTCTCTCTCTACCTCTCTCTATCAATTCAATTCAATTCAATTCAATAAGGGCTTTATTGGCATAGGAAACGTATGTTAACATTGCCAAAGCAAGTGAAGTAGAAAGTAAACAAAAGTGAAATAAACAATAAATATTAACAGTAAACATTACACTCAGAAGTTCCAAAAGAATAAAGACATTTCAAATGTCATATTATGTAAATATACAGTGTTGTAACAAGGTGCAAATAGTTAAAGTACAAATGGGAAAATAAATAAACATAAATATGGGTTGTATTTACAATGGTGTTTGTTCTTCACTGGTTGCCCTTTTCTTGTGGCAACAGGTCACAAATCTTGCAGCTGTGACGGCACACTGTGGTTTTTCACCCAGTAGATAAGGGAGTTTATCAAAATTGGGTTTGTTTTCGAATTCTTTGTGGATCTGTGTAATCTGAGGGAAATATGTGTCTCTAATATGGTCATACATTTGGCAGGAAGTTAGGAAGTGCAGCTCAGTTTCCACCTCATTTTGTTTCTCTCTCTGTCTTTCAGTTGTCCCCCATTATTTCTGTCCACTGTGTTTCTTGGAACGAGGGGACTGGGGAGCGTGTAGCCTACAGTCCAGATATAGCGAGAGAGGAGGGATGAAGTCCCTAGCTGTCTCTATGCTGTAAATACGTGGAGAGGAATTAGTGAAAACCAGAATGACCACAGCCAGTCTCTGGTTATTTACCCCTAAAACCCTACTACTGACACCACTAACTACACACAGCACACACAGGGAGGTTTCCATCCAAAGGGACTCTCCGTTAGTATAGATCAGTGTGACATGTTTTCCAGTGAGTCATTGCATAGACTCTCTAAAAAACCCATACAATTCGCATCTATGTGCATCAGCTCAGTAAATAACCATGTTGTTTGGTTTAGGTGCATTCCTACAATCTGGCCCCCATGACGGCTCTGTTACCAAAAGGAAAACAGGGTTAGTGTAAACCCACTGATAGATACCCAGGAGGATGTGGGGCAAACATACTGGCTAATGGGCTGGGTGTGTTTTTGGAGAGTTTTATAAAGTGTGTGTTTTTTGAGAGTTTTATAAAGTGTGTGTTTTTGTAGAGTTCTATAAAGTGTGTGTTTTTTTGGTTGAAATGTGTCTATGTTTACAGTATGTTTGTGTGTTCAAGTGTGTTTGTACTGTATGTGTGCTATCTTTGTGCTATCATGTGTGTGTGTGTGTGTGTGTGTGTGTGTGTTTGTGTGGATCAGTTCAGATTACTCTCATTATGTGCCAGCTGTTAGTTATTTTCTGTGATGATCTCATGGAAAACCTATAACGAGAAGCAATTGAAGTATTTATATTCTAATGTTATTTTCTGGTGATGCACTGGCCTCACTATGGTTCCACATCCTCCATAGGACATGTGCTTATTGTACACTCTAAAAATTAGGGGTTCAACAAGGGTTCTTCCAAGATCCTCAAAGTTAGTGGAAGAACCTTAGGGTTCTTGGCACTGAAAATTGTCACCAAAAGGTTTTTCCAAGAACCCCAGCGAGCAACCTTCTTAGTTGGTGGGAGTTATTGCAGGAACCTAACTGCCCAACTGAAACATTTGGATTTGAATTTGAAAGGACAGCAGGTGCAGGCACTTAACTGAAAAATGTAAAGATCTCCTCAATTTAAGGGAAGGTTTGTCCCGTGTATGATCTAAATTGATATTGTTTTACGATGATACCATCTATCTTTTCATATTTGTGCAAATCTTTCTAAAACAGAAAATGGACACAATTCAATGGATATCAATCAACAAAGAGGTAAGAATATGTAGGCTATCAGATTATGTTGAAGGCTAGCTGTATTGGGTGAGGATGACTGAACTGCTCACTTTTGTGTCTGTGTCAGGTAAACAGACGAGGAGGCATACAAAGGTGTGTCGATTGGTATTGGTATGTTATGCAGATCACATGTACCATCCTCCTCCCTTACCTCTTCAATGAAAATCCCATAGGCCTCTACATTATGGACAAGGTATGTGTATGAAAACCATTGTCAAAACATTTTATTTTCATTCACATTTACCTCAAACACCAAGTTATGAATACTGTCGTGTGCATGTTTTGTTAATCATCTGTATAATTACTATTTTGGGGATTCACAGACTTCACCCTCCCTACACCTCTAATTAATGTAGCAGGAAACCTGTTAGATCACCATACACTGCAAAATCATTCTGGCTATGGATACAGAGAACATCAACACATTAACATCAACCCGCCAGAGGATATATCCATTGGACTTGGGGCTCTGCTGGGAGTTTACCTCATATTTAGATTTTTTAATTCTGCTTTGCCACTAAAATCATAATAAACACTGACAACAAAAATATTGTGTTATTGTTGTTATGCATATTATTATTATTAATAATAATAGGGGAGGGGTGGTAGTTAAAAAATGAACCCCGAAAGGTTATTCAAAAGGTTCTTTGAGGATCCATTAAAAGCGGTTATTTTAAGAACACAACCCTGGTATTACTGGCCTAACCATGTCCTTCTTGACCAGCCTTGTTTTTGTTTCCTTCAAGACAGCTATCACTGGAGCAGATCCAAAATCTCTCTCTCTCTCTCTCTCTCTCTCTCTCTCTCTCTCTCTCTCTCTCTCTCTCTCTCTCTCTCTCTCTCTCTCTCTCTCTCTCTCTCTCTCTCTCTCTCTCTCTCTCTCTCTCTCTCTCTCTCTCTCTCTCTCTCTCTCTCTCTCTCTCTCTCTCTCTCTTCTCTCTCTCTCTCTCTCTCTCTCTCTCTCTCTCTCTCTCTTTATCTCTCCCCCCTCCCCTCCCCCCCAGACTGGGTCAGGGTTTTGCCTCCTAGAGACTGTTTGACTGACAGCTACACCAGCCTCAGAGAGCATACCTCCTTCTGAGAGTGTTCACCCAACACAGGACCCACCACACATGAGGTAATTGTGGTGTGTCTGTGTGGCTGTATTGTGTTGCTAGGGATGGAGTCTGACTCTTTAACCTGTGTTCCAGCCGACAGGACAGGTGGCAGAGCCATCGGAGGGGAGAGCTTGGCTATTTCCTATTTTAGCCTCTGTCGCTGACACCAGCCATGCAGCCAGGACAGCTGCCTTGATGGACACAGTGGCCAGGGGGCTTATAGTTGTCGTAACAGACAAGGGACAAAAGGTGCCTGTCTCTGCCCCCTGTAGGGTTAGGGCAAAGAATGACTTATATATTTAAAGGTTTAAAAGACAAAGAATAGACAGACATATTCATATGGGGAGACAGACACGTTCCTCTGAGAGGTTCGTAAAAATCTGCCCGTTCCAAAGACAAGACACTATGCTCATCCTTATCTCTGTTCTCTCTCCAGCTGCCTCCGAGGGCCTGGGCCCTGCTCAAAACATAAGCCAACTTGCAAGGCCAGAGTGAACCATGGATTAGATGTCTCTATCACTTCAAAGTGCCTATAGCTGAACTACAGCCATCGGCCTTAGCCTCAGGAATGTCACTTAGGGCATTGAATGCTGTCTAAGTGCTGTTTTATGGTAACCCCTATCCTCAGAGAGGGGTCAACCTCTGGTTTAATAGGCAGCTAGAATTTAGAACACATCACCCTCCAGCAATTAGCTCAAAGGTCAGGCTTTTACCTGCAGTTGCAGAGGGATTCCACTTACAATATATTAACTGGCATTGTTACCATAATAGTTATTGCTTCTGTCATTTTCATTCCCTAATAACTCTTTAAAGATCTTTTAGTAACTATTAATGATGCATAAAGCCGAAGAGTTCTGGGTTATTCTTCTTCTGTAATTGCCTCTGATCATCGTGACCTACTTCAACATTATATATAACAACATGGTCAAAAATAATCTAGGATGATGAATATGTTTCATTGTTTCAAATTTTGCCAAAGATGCTGAGTATTAAGTTTGTTTTCACCCTCTCTTTTCTCCTCCTGGATGTTGTGGTGGAAACCAGGCAGCGTGTGAAGCAGGCCCTCTCCTGTAGCTGCACTAAATGTATGTTTTCACTCTCGGAGACTGGCAACAATTTTCTGAGCAGTTGTTTCTAATCTTCAGCAGAACACAATGTTTTGCGTTTCTTCTCTCAAGGAGTAAATATGTCTGCTTTTCATTGCTGGCCGTTTGAAGTTTATAGTGGACGCACTTGGGCCTCACTAAGCAACAGGCCTGACTGCAGTTTCACTTACAGGTAGTGAGAAGAGAACAGAATAAGTCAACCAGGGTTTTGTCCTCATATGGGCTTTGTCTTCTAGAGAGGCATGCAGAGCCTCACTGGATCATCCAAACAGATATATGAACCACCATGAAATCCACACATGTCAAAGCCATAACTGCTCTACAGCCAAAAACACATCGGGATGTTTCTCTCTCTCTTTTATCTCCTCTTCCTTACCTTTTCAAGACCCATTCTGGCCTTATTGATCCCTACTGATTGCATTTGCGCCCCTGTATGAAACCGGGTGATTTGTGGTTTCCCCCATTGTCCTGGGATAGCTCTGAGCCTCCCTTCCTCAGTGAAAGGGGATTCTGTTGCTGTGACAGGTGCTACACCTTTCTGACAGGACTAACCGTGTCAACGTATAACAGAAACGGTGTTCAGAGTGCCTTAACGGTGTCCTGGTCTTCACAATCCCACACCTTTAATCTGGACCATATGATGGTGCCAGTGGGGATGTGATGGGGGAACGGGGAACGGGGGAGGAAGAAGGGGAGAGGGGAGAGACCTGAAACGTTAAGCAGTAAGACAGGCTTGTGGCCAAGTCAGACATGTGAAATATTTCCGCTCCTCTTTGAGTCCGGGAGAGGCGATGGCGTACTGGTGTGAACTCTCCCCTGGGTTGGGACTTCCGCCCATGAAAGAGGGGCCTGTAGTGCTGATCGCTGCCCCTGTCCCCCTCCCACCCTGGCTCCCACCTGCATCTCTGTCCTCCCAAACATGACTGCTGTCTCCTGACGTCATGCCAACAACTAACCCAGACTCTAACCTGCCATCAAACAACCCCCTGATCTGTCCTGACAACTAACCCAGACTCTAACATCCAATCAAACTCATCCAGATCATGACCTCTCACTCCTGAAGTTTCCTCTGGGAAAAATAAAGTTATTCTATTCTATATCTCGTTCTATATTTATAGTGGAGAGACATAAACCCTCAATATGCCAAGAGATATGATGTGATTTAGTTGTAAATGTAATTCTGCACAAATCATATGTTATAAAAGTCATACCAAGGCAAAGTCATACCAGACTTAAAGTATGCAGACGGATGACCTCGGTGTAGGACAGAGATGACTAAGAGCGTTGGGGAGGAGGCAAAGTCATACCAGACTTAAAGTATGCAGACGGATGACCTCGGTGTAGGACAGAGATGACTAAGAGCTTTGGGGAGGATGCAAAGTCATACCAGACTTAAAGTATGCAGATAGATGACCTCGGTGTAGGACAGAGATGACTAAGAGCTTTGGGAAGGAGGCAAGGTCATACCAGACTTAAAGTATGCAGACAGATGACCTCGGTGTAGGACAGAGATGACTAAGAGCTTTGGGAAGGAGGCAAGGTCATACCAGACTTAAAGTATGCAGACGGATGACCTCGGTGTAGGACAGAGATGACTAAGAGCGTTGGGGAGGAGGCAAAGTCATACCAGATTTAAAGTATGCAGACGGATGACCTCGGTGTAGGACAGAGATGACTAAGAGCGTTGGGGAGGAGGCAAAGTCATACCAGACTTAAAGTATGCAGACAGATGACCTCGGTGTAGGACAGAGATGACTAAGAGCGTTGGGGAGGAGGCAAAGTCATACCAGACTTAAAGTATGCAGACAGATGACCTCGGTGTAGGACAGAGATGACTAAGAGCATTGGGGAGGAGGCAAGGTCATACCAGACTTAAAGTATGCAGACAGATGACCTCGGTGTAGGACAGAGATGACTAAGAGCTTTGGGGAGGAGGCAAAGTCATACCAGACTTAAAGTATGCAGATAGATGACCTCGGTGTAGGACAGAGATGACTAAGAGCTTTGGGAAGGAGGCAAGGTCATACCAGACTTAAAGTATGCAGACAGATGACCTCGGTGTAGGACAGAGATGACTAAGAGCTTTGGGGAGGATGCAAAGTCATACCAGACTTAAAGTATGCAGATAGATGACCTCGGTGTAGAACAGAGATGACTAAGAGCTTTGGGAAGGAGGCAAGGTCATACCAGACTTAAAGTATGCAGACAGATGACCTCGGTGTAGGACAGAGATGACTAAGAGCTTTGGGAAGGAGGCAAGGTCATACCAGACTTAAAGTATGCAGACAGATGACCTCGGTGTAGGACAGAGATGACTAAGAGCTTTGGGGAGGAGGCAAAGTCATACCAGACTTAAAGTATGCAGACGGATGACCTCGGTGTAGGACAGAGATGACTAAGAGCTTTGGGGAGGAGGCAAAGTCATACCAGACTTAAAGTATGCAGACGGATGACCTCGGTGTAGGAGGCAAGAGTATGACAGACTCTCAACACTTCTCTTTCATCTTAGGGTATAGTGACTGCTTTAGGACTGTCTGAGACCAGGTTGGGTTGAGGTTAGGATCTGTCTCAAAGCCATTAAGTCAATTTTGGGCCATGCTGAGCAAGTGTTTTCTCCCTGACTGCTATAGCTGCACTAGTGCTGACGTCACCGCCACCTCCTGCCTTCAATGGGCCATGTGTTGTGTCTCCTTAACCTGACAGGTCATTCAAATCTGTAGGAGGACCACGTCCATTCTACCCACTTTGTACCTCTCTTAACTTTCCCCTGGATCTAGAATAACAATGACTTTCGTTGTGAATCGTTGAATTATGTCACAGTTATTTAACTCATCGTGTTAGACGATCATCCTGTGCCATTGGCTGAACTTCACACAGAAATTAAGTACACAGCATTAATTACTACCACGCTAATAGTATCACCAGAGATAAAGAACGACTGCGCTTTCAAGCCATTCTCTCATCCCTCTCATAAAATGAAACAGGGTTTTTATAGGAGCAGAATTCTAGTTAGCAAGCATAAAGCTTCTCTCTGTTCCAAGGCCAGCTCAGCACACAGACTTCACACCAGACAAAGGATCAGCTCTGAAGATGAAAGTCAGGTCAAAGTCCGTTTTTTTTCTTTGTCTTGGTCATGCAGCTTCTGCTACAGCTACTCCTCTCCTCTCCTCTCCTCTCCTCTCCTCTCCTCTCCTCTCCTCTCCTCTCCTCTCTCCTCTCCTCTCCTCTCCTCTCCTCTCCTCCTCTCCTCTCCTCTCCTCCTCTCCTACCCTCCTACCCTACCCTCCCCTCCCCTACCCTCCCATCCCATCCCCTCCCCTACCTCCCCTCCCCTACCCTCCCATCCCATCCCATCCCCTACCCTACCTCCCCTTCTCCAGTGCTTGTAAGTAGTTGGGCTAAATTACCAGCAGTATCAGAGTTGTCCATGTTTGGGACAATGCCACAGTCATGCCCTCGCCTCAAGAACAAGAGACAACAAGAGACAGACTGACAGACAGATACGAGAGGCAGACTGTCAATGTATGTTTTAGGAAACACAGACATAATTATATATATTTTTTATCAATTAACTGACATGTAGAATTGGCATCATCAAGAGACATTTCAACATTGAGTAGCACATCATGTAACTTTGGGATTGTCCGACCAAGCAACAACATTTTAAACCAAAATGGCTTCTGTTTATGTGGTGAGAAAGACCATACATTTTACTGTGCTCTTAAATAAAGATGTGGGGTTTTTTTACCACGGTATAAACAGTTTTTGAATGTGTGTAGTGACCTACAGCTAACTAGCTGTTTGTTCTGTAGGTTAAGTAGCCTATTAGGGATGTAATGATTCACTGATATGCATTGGTCCCATATTCAAATGTTTAAGATACAAGTGCATCGGTCCTCAGACCCCAAACCAATCCAAATGAAGCATGCATCGGTCAGAAAATCGATTCAAACATTACGAATTGCCGGTTCACTGAATTTTTTGCTCATATGACCTTCTTTCTACCTTCATCTTTTGTGACAACTGATGCGTCATCTCCTTCAGTGTCCAACTGCATGAAACTTTGTTGACGGTAATTGATCTACAAGTCATTCTGCATGCTGAACACCCCAGGCAATATCAGTAGCCTAGTCAAACTATGCTCTGTGTCCAGCTTCGCAGGCTGACCAACACAAGGTAGGCGGCCTGTTCCTGATCTTGCACATCTGCGGGCACCTTCAGCATTCAAATGCTAAAATGTCTTGCATGATATTAGGCTTTATTAGTTGAGTGACAACCTATTTAATTTGCTAGGTTATCTTTATCTATGCGCTGAAATGATGTTTTACTGGAATAGAAGTAAGCTACCGGAGACACAACTCCCATCTGGCTATACCTGCTGAGCGGGGATACAATATATATTTGTTTAATTGTTCAGGTTCACAATCAGCATTATTTTTGGTCGTTTTGCCTTCAGAAAGCATTCATGCACCTTGACTTATTCCACATTCTGTTGTGTTACAGCCTGAATTCAAAATTGATTAAATAGTTTTTTTTTCACCCATTTTTAAACACAATACCCCATAATGACAAAGTGAAAATATGCTTATAGAAATGTTTGCACATTTGTTGAAGATGAAATACAGAACTATCTCATTTACATAAGTATTCACAGCCCTGAGTCAATATATGTTAGAATCACCTTTGGCAGCGATTACAGCTGTGAGTCTTTCAGGGTAAGTCTCCAACAGCTTTCCACACCTGGATTGTACAATATTTGCCCGTTATTCTTTTCAAAATTCTTCAAGCTCTGTCAAATTGGATGTTGATCATTGCTACACAACCATTTTCAAGTATTGCCATAGATTTTCAAGCAGATTTAAGTAAAAACTGTAACTCGGCTAGTCAGTAACATTCACTGTCTTCTTGGTATGCAACTCCAGTGTAGATTTGGCCTTGTGTTTTAGGTTCTTGTCCTGCTGAAAGGTGAATTAATCTACCAGTGTCTGGTGGAAAGCAGACTGAACCAGGTTTTCCTCTAGGATTTTACCTGTACTTAGCTCCATTCTGTTTCTTTTTATCCTGAAAAACTCCCAGTCCTTAAAGATTACACGCATACCCATAACATGATGTAGCCACCACTATGCTTGAAAATATGTAGAGTGGGACTCAGTAATGTGTTGTGTTGTATTTGCCACATAGAGTGTGCGACTCTCTTTATTTGTTTTTAGTGTATTTGCCACAAACACAACACTCTGTATTCACAACAAGAAGTTAATTGCTTTGCCACATTTTTGCAGTATTACTTTAGTGCCTTGTTGCAAACAGGATGCATGTTTTGGAATATTTGTATTCTGTACAAGCTTCCTTCTTTTCTGTCATTTAGGTTAGTATTGTGGAGTAACTACAATGTTGTTGATCCATCCTCAGTTTTCTCCTATCACAGCCATTAAACTCTGTAACTGTTTTAAAGTCACCATTGGCCTCATGGTGAATTCCCTGAGCGGTTTCCTTCCTCTCTGGCAACTGAGTTAGGAAGGACGCCTGTATCTTTGTAGTGACTGGGTGTATTGATACACCATCCAAAGTGTAATTAATAACTTCACAACGCGCAAAGGGATATTCAATGTCTGCTTTATAAATTTTTACCCATCTACCAATAGGTGCCCTTCTTTGCGAGGCATTGCAAAATCTCCCTGGTCTTTGTGGTTGAATCTGTGTTTGAAATTGATTGCTCGACTGAGGGACCTTACAGTTAATTGTATCAGTGGGGTACCGAGGTGAGGTAGTCATTCAAAAATCATGTTAAACACTATTATTGCACATAGTGTATCAATGCAACTAATGTGACTTGATAAGCAAAAAAAAAGTCCTGCATTTATTTAGGCTTGCCATAACAAAGCGGTTGAATACTTATTGAATCAAGACATTTCAGCTTTTCTTTTTTAATTAATTTCTAAACATTTCAAAAAACATTATTTCACTTTGACATTATGGGGTATTGTATGTGGGCCAGTGACCCAAAATCAGGCTGTAACACAACAAAATGTGGATAAAGTCAAGGGGTGTGAATATTTTCTGAAGGCACTGTACAGTATTCAGACCCCTTGACATTTCCCACATTTTTTTTTACATTAGTCTTATTCTAAAATTGATTAAATTGTTGTTGTTTTTTTCATCAATCTACACACAATACCCCATAATACTTTTAGCAAATTTATACAAAATAAAAAACGAAAATATATCATCTACAAGTATTCAGACCCTTTACTCAGTACTTTGTTGAAGGACCTTTGGTAGCGATTACAGCCTCAAGTCATCTTGGGTATGACGCTACAAGCTTGGCACACCTGTATTTGGGGAGTTTCTCCCATTCCTCTCTGCAGATCCTCTCAAGCTCTGTCAGGTTGAATGGGGAGCGGCTGGCCCACTCAAGGACATTCAGAGACTTGTCCCGAAACCACTCCTGCGTTGTCTTGGCTGTGTGCTTAGGGTCGTTGTCTTGTTGCAAGGTTAACCTTCACCCCAATCTGAGGTCCAGAGTGCACTGGAGCAGGTTTTTATCAAGGATCTCGCTGTACTTTGCTCCGTTGATCTTTCCCTCGATCCTGACTAGTCTCCCAGTCCCTGCCGCTGAAAAACATCCCCACAGCATGATGTTGCCACCACCATGCTTCACCGTAGGGATGGTGCCAGGTTGGCATTCAGGCCAAAGAGTTCAATCTTGGTTTCATCAGACCAGAAAATCTTGTTTCTCATAGTCTGAGAGTCCTTTAGGTGCCTTTTGGCAATCTCCAAGCGGGCTGTCATGTGCCTTTTACTGAGGAGTGGCTACTGTCTTGCCACTCTACCATAAAGGCCTGATTGGTGGAGTGCTACAGAGATGGTTATCCTTCTGGAAGGTTCTCCCATCTCCACAGAGGAACTCCGGAGCTCTGTCAGAGTGACCATCGGGTTCTTGGTCACCTCACTGACCAAGGCCCTTCTCCCCCATTTGTTCAGTTTTGTAAGACGGCCAGCTCCCAGAAGAGTCTTGGTTGTTCCAAACTTCTTCTATTTAAGAATGATGGAGGCCACTGGGTTCTTGGGGATCTTCAAAGCTGCAGACATTTTTTGCTACCCTTCCCCAGATCTGTGCCTCGACACAATCTACGGACAATTCCTTCGACGTCATGGCTTGGTTTTTGCTCTGACATGCACTGTCAACTGTGGCACCTTATATAGACAGGTGTGTGCCTTTCTAAATCATGTCCAATCAATTGATTGTCAAGGTATTTTAGTTTTTTATTTGTAATACATTTGCAAACATTTATAAAAACCTGTTTTCGCTTTGTCATTATGGTGTATTATAGTGCATGTCAGAGCAAAAACCAAGCCATGAGGTTGAAGAAATTATCCGTAGAACACCGAGACAGGATTGTGTCGAGGCACAGATCTGGGGGAGGGTAGCAAAACATTTCTGCAGCTTTGAAGATCCCCAAGAACACAGTGGCCTCCATCATTCTTAAATGGAAGAAGTTTGGAACCACCAAGACTCATCCCAGAGCTGGCCGCCCGGCCAAACTGAGCAATCGGGGGAGAAGGGCCTGATGAATCCAAGATTGAACTCTTTGGCCTGAATGCCAAGCATCACGTCCGGAGGAAACCTGGCACCATCCATACGGTGAAGAATGGTAGTGGCAGCATCATGCAGTAGGGACGTTTTTCAGTGCCAGGGACTGGGAGACTAGTCAGGATCGAGGCAAAGATGAACGGAGCAAAGTACAGAGATATCCTTGATGAAAACATGCTCCAGAGCGCTCAGGATCTCAGACTGGGGTGAAGGTTCACCTTCCAACAGGACAACGACCCTAAGCACACAGCCAAGACAATGCAGGAGTGGCTTCGGGACAAGTCTCTGAATGTCCTTGAGTGGCCCAGCCAGAGCCCGGATTTGAACCCGATCCAACATCTCTGGATAGATCTGAAAATAGCTGTGCAGCAACGCTCCCCATCCAACCTGACAGAGCTTGAGAGGATCTGCAGAGAGGAATGGCCAATAATATACCTTGGCTAAGAGCTGTATCCAGGCACTCCACGTTGCATCGTGCTTGGAATAGCCCTTAAAGGCACTGTATGGTCAATCCAACGTCTGCATTGGCTGTGCAGCATTTACGGTGATATGGCCTCTGCAGAAGTTAGGGCATTCATAGTCCTTGCGCTTCGCCGAGCAGCACAGCTCTGTCGTGAAGGAAGTTGTCAAAGAAGTGAGTTTGTGTTTATACAGGACCTCCCGCCCTCACCACCGTCAAGCAGTCATGTCAATGCGGACCTATACGGAGCCCTCCGCATTGTTCAAAAATTTGAAATGCGCACAGTGATGCGGTACAGAGCTCAATTTGGCCGCACGCCGATTGCGTCACACCATCCAAGCATAAGTTGGCTCTTAGTCATGGTATATTGGCCATATACCAAACCCCCGTGCATTATCGCTTAATTATACCCTCAGAAATACACAGCATGTTTTCTGTTAAAATGTGGCAAAGAAAGGATTTTTCCTGAGTAGATCCATGTCGACACTTTTTCTTTTGGAGTACATACTTTTTTCCTCTCTCCTCCTGGATAATGGAGATAAGGGAAAGTCATCAGGGGGGGTTTGGGGTGGGGTCCTCATTTAATGCTACGTGATAACAGAGCTAAGCCACCAGGGAAAAGCACAGGAGGAAAAAAACATTTGAAAAATGATTTTTCAATTGGAAACGTGCACAGACAAAATGACTTACTTTACTGACAGAATGTATTTCTTTTTTTCCGTTCTCCTTCCCTTTAGTCTTTTTTCTCAGGTATACGGATAACTGCAAGCACAGACAGAGACACTCAGCTCTGAGTTTTCCAAAACTGCTTGAGGATATTCAGGAGAGGAAACCATAAAAGTTCAACAGCCTTTGGTGGTTGGAGACATGAATGTGATGAGGGGGTTGGATGCCAGTGTGTGTTGAGAATTGACACACAGACTTGTTTTTGTGGTTTTGGTTGACTTCTGCGCTACTTGTGCAAAACGAATTATGAATTAATAAAGAGAAATGTAATGATACAGAGCAGCAGGCGCAACAAAAACACTTTGACATTCGACGTTTAGAGCAACTTCAAAATTTGGTGTTTGGAGAATGTGGATAAACATCTAATTCTGCAGCGAGACTGTGAGAGCTTATTGAACATTCGCCTAGGAACTCACTTGGTGAAGACCACAGGACAGAAAATTAATGAATTTAACAGCCATGTCTCTGTCACTAACAAATACAGTCATGGGTGGTAACAGTTCACTCGAAAAGGCAAGCTGATAGAACTCAAATCTGGACCACATACAGGGTCACAGTGACTTTGTCGGTTTGAGTAAAGACTACTAAATCACTTTAAGTAACTGTACTCATAAAAAAATGTTTTGAGTAATTGCGGTTTACAGTGTACAAATGGCTCCCTGTCTGTTCTCTCTTTGGTCGCGGAATGGGTTGTGTCTCATACAGCAAGTCCATTCTTACCCTCCAACAACCCACACCACCCACGCCCCCCCAGTAGACTCAAGAGGGTAGTCACTTCCCCTCCATGTTCCCCAAATCCCTCTTTGGCCCCAGACACCCTAGTCCCTGAGCTCCCCTTGTTCCTCTGTTCTGTTACTCTCCTCGTCTCCTCTTCTCCTCCTCCTCTCCTTCTCCTCTTCTCTGTTCCTTGTCTCCTCCTTTCCTCTTCTCTGTTCCTTGTCTCCTCCTCTCCTCCTCCTCTTCTCCTCCTCTCCTCCTACTCTTCTCCTCTTCTCTGTTCCTTCTCTCCATCTCCTCTTCTCCTCCTCTCCAGTGGTCCTTGTGACCCCACAACACACTCACCTTCCCGCCCCAGCACACTCTGACTGCCATGGAGGCTTGTTTCAGCTACACGTGCCTCTCTACCCAGACCTCTCTACCCCACCATCTGTTAAGCACTCCCCCAGCTGTTATCCACACTCAGCGAAATCACAGGCCTGGGTGACGGGTGGCGACTCACAACACTGGAAAGAAATTACACAGCTCCTTCACTCACATGATAACACAGCTCCTCTACCTCTACCCCTCCTCTAATTAGAGAGGGTGGAATGTTTAGTGAGGTAGTAAGGGTTACGTTCCAAATGGCACCCTACGCCCTCCCGAGTGGTGCAGTGGTCTAACGCACTGCATCGCAGTGCAAGTAGTGCCACTAGAGATCCTGGTTCGAATCCAGGCTCTGTCATAGCCAGCTGCGACCGGGAGACCCATGAGGCGGTGCACAACTGGTCCAGGGGAGGGAATGCCCAGCAGGGATGTAGCTCAGTTGGTTGAGCATGGTGTTTGCAACACCAGGGTTGTGGGTTCGATTCCCACGGGTGGCCAGTATAAAAAATAATGTATGCAGTCGCTCTGGATAAGAGTGTCTGTTAAATGTATAGTGCACTGCTTTTGACCAGGGACCATTCATCAAAAACAGTATGTTTCCTAGGAGCAGGAATAAGACACTGTTCCAATCAATATATTGTATCATCACTGTGCTTAGACTTTTAAACTACTCTGTCCAAGTCACAGAGTGAATGAGGAAAGCCAATATCAAAGTAGCTCTTTTCATTCATCGGTGATGTTGGATGTTAGGCAGCATTTCAACACTTGTTTTCATGAAGGTATAGGAAAACATCTGGTCAAGGCATTACTATCCTGAGATGCTCACTGATGGCAAATGCAGAGTCACATCCGAGCACGTGCTCCTCTGTCCTCAGAGAGACTCCCTTTGATGAGAAAACAGTGCTTGACTTGACGCACTGCTGCAAAAGGATAGCTTCAGTCCGTTATGTGGTACAACAACCATCAAACGCACCACAGTACCTAACCCACCATAAGATTAATGTTATCCTATATCATTAATAATACCGATTTCTATGATCCAGAGCCATGTACTGTCCTCAGTTTAGATGGTGATGGCTGGACGTTTTTGTTTTTGCGCTTCTTCCAAAGAGCCTGGCTCTGTGGCTTGGTGAGCTGAGGAGCTCCCTGGGTTCCACCTGGAGATTTGAGGCAGGAACTGCTCTGTCTCCTCTCCAGCGCCATCATCCTCCCTAAACATCAAACCATATGCACTGGCTCCCTGAGAGGGAGAGGGAGGCTGAGAGAAAGAGGGAGAGAGAGAGAGACACAGGGAGAGAGAGGTTGAGGGATGGAAGGAGAGAGATGCTGAGGTCTGGTATGACTCTCATCCCAGTCACTGACGGGCTGACTGACTCACAGAGCCATGTTTGTTCTAGTTTAATGGGTCAACCTGGAGGAATGGTGGAAGTGGGTTAAAGCTGGTTTGTTTGGAAAGTCGTGACCATGATCTTTTTTCCTTAAAATAAAGGAGGACCCATTTTAAGGGGGGAAACGTAAAGTTATAATCGCTGTATGATACAGTCGCTTCAGAAAGCATTCACACCCCTTGACTTTTTCCACATTTTGTTCTGTTACAGCCTGAATTTAATATGGATTAAATTGTGTCACTGGCCTGGACACAATACCACATAATGTCAAAGTGGAATTATGTATTTAGACATTTTTACAAATTAATTTTAAATGGGAAGCTGAAATGTCTTGAGTCAATAAGTATTCAATCACATCGTTATGGCAAGCGTAAATAAGTTCAGGAGTAAAACTGTGCTTTAAAAGTCACATAATAAGTTGCATGGACTCACTCTGTTTGAAATAATGTTGTGTAACATGATTTTTGAATGACTACCTCATCTCTGTACCCCACACATACAATTACCTGTAAGGTCCCTCAGTCGAGCAGTGAATTTCAAACACAGATTCAACCACAAAGACCAGGGAGGTTTTCCAATGCCTCACAAAGAAGGGCACCTATTGGTAGAAAAAAAAAAGCAGACATTGAATATCCCTTTGCGCATTGTGAAGTTATTAATTACACTTTGGATGGTGTATCAATACACCCAGTCACTGTAAAGATATAGGTGTCCTTCCTAACTCAGTTGCCTGAGAGGAAGGAAACCACTCAGGGATTTCACCATGAGGCCAATGGTGACTTTAAAACAGTTACAGAGTTGAATGGCTGTGGTAGGAGAAAACTGAGGATGGATCAAGAACATTGTAGTTACTTCCCAATATTAACCTAAATGACAGAGTGAAAAGAAGGAAGTCTGTACATAATACAAATATTCCAAAACATGCATCCTGTTTGTAATAAGGCATAAAGTAAAACTGCTAAAAATGTGGCAAAGAAATTAACTTTATGTCCTGAATACAAAGCGTTATGATTGGGGCAAATCCAACACAACACTTCATCTTTTCAAGCATGGTGGTGGTTGCATCATGTTATGGGCATGTTTGTCATTGGCAAGGACTGGGGAGTTTTTTTAGGATCAAAATAAATGGAATAGAGCTAAGCACAGGCAAAATCCTAGAGGATAACCTGGTTCAGTCTGCTTTCCAACAGACACTGGGAGACAAATTCACCTTTCAGCAGGACAATTACCTAAAACACAAGGCCAAACATACACTGCAGTTGCTTACCAAGAAGACATTGAATGTTCCTGAGTGGCCTAGTAACAGTTTGGACTTAAATCGTCTTGAAAATCTAGGGCAAGACTTGAAAATGGCTGTCTAGCAATGATCAACAACCAACTTGAGAGCTTGAAGCATTTTTTAAAGAATAATGTGCAAGGATTGTACAATCCAGGTGTGGAAAGCTCTTAGAGACTTACCCTGAAAGACTCACAGCTCTAATATCTGCCAAAGGTGATTCTAACATGTATTGGCTCAGGGGTGTGAATATTTATGTAAATTAGATATTTCTGTATTTCATTTTAATATTTTTTACCCCCTTTTTCACCCCAAATTCATGATTACGGTCTTGTCTCATCGCTGCAACGGGCTTAGGAGAGGCAAACGTCGAGTCATGCATCCCCCGAAACATGACCCGCCAAGCCGTGCTTCTTAACACACGCTCGCTTAACCAGCTGCACCAATGTGTCGGAGGAAACACCGTTCAACTGATGACCGAGCCCGCCACAAGCGCAATGAGCCAAGTAAAGCCACCCTGGCCAAACCCTCCCCAAACCCGGACGATGTTGGTCCAATTGTGCACCGCCCTATGGGACTCCCGGTCTCACCCCAGGCGGTAGTGACGCCGCAACACTGCGACGCAGTGTCTTAGATAGCTGCGCCACTCGGGAGGCTCTGTATTTCGTTTTCAATAAATTTGCTAAAATGTCTAAAAACATGTTTTCACTTTGTCATTGTGGGGTATTGTGTGTAGATGGGTGAGAACAAAATATATTTAATCAATTTTGAATTCAGGATGTAACACAACAAAATGTGGAATAAGTTAAGGGGTATGAATACTTTTTGAAGACACTGTACATACGGTATTGTACCTTCTTTCAGGAGCAGAAGTAAATGAGTTACTTTTCCTCCCACCTAATCAATGTAAACCAAAACCACAGGAGCTTGACTTGTATAATAACCACTGTCAGTGTCTGATGTTTACAAACCTCAAATGAATCACTTATGAAATATCACACACATTTTCTCTCTGGTTTTAGCAACAAAAAAAAAAAGAACATTCTTAGCTAAATATTACACTCTTAGAAAAAAGGGTTCCAAACGGGTTCTTCGGCTATCCCCATAGGAGAACGCGTTTGGTTCCAGGTAGAACTATTTTGGGTTCCATGTAGAACCCTCTATGGAAAGGGTTTTACATGGAACCCAAAGGGGTTCTTCAAAGGGTTCTCCTATGGGGATAGCTGAAGAACTGTTTTAGGTTATAGATAGCACCTTTTTTTCTAAGAGTGTACCAAAGTACACAATTCATTCCTGAAGCTTAAAGTAACTGTCCAGAGAAAATCTCACTTTAAAAGTTAATATTCTGTTAACTCATACCCAAATAATGTTATTGACTCAGGGAGGATTGTAAATGAATAATGTTGTTGACCCCTGAGGTGGATGAGTTGGCCAATCAGCGGTCTACTCACATTAATGTTTTTATTGACCGGTATACGCCCACACCATTCTGTTGTTGGTAAACGTGCACACCATTCCAAAACAGAAAACCTGCTTTTAAACATAGTTAATAAAAAAAAATGGGAAGGAAAACTATTTAATAATAATATGCCATTTAGCAGACGCTTTTATCCAAAGCGACTTACAGTCATACGTGCATACATTTTTTGTGTATGGGTGTTCCCGGGGATCAAACCCACTACCTTGGCGTTACAGGCGCCGTGCTCTACCAGCTGAGCTACAGAGGACCACTAATTTCACTCATATTGTAATTATCTATAGGTCATATTTCATAGAAATCTGGAAACACAGGACAGTTACTTTAACATTCATATTTTACTACCCATTTTGGCATGCAGACAGTGATTGGTGGCCTATATAATTTTTTCTTAGGATTTTATTGCAATAAAACTGTAGTTGATGGGAGGCCCGTGTGGGGTCTGTGCTATTTTAGGCTCAAGCCAAAAACAATAAAGATCAGGTCATAATCAGATCACATCAGAGAGAGAGAGTCCTATACTGTAGCATTGGAGTGACAGAGCACCAATCAGAGAGTCCTATACTGTAGCAGATAGAGTGACAGAGCACCAATCAGAGTATCCTATACTGTAGCAGATAGAGTGACAGAGCACCAATCAGAGTATCCTATACTCAAATAAAATACAATAATTTGTATTTGCCACATGCACCGAATACAACAGCTGTAGACCTTACAGTGAAATGCTTACTTACAAGCCCTTAACCAACAATGAGCCAAGTACCAGTGCGGTAGAAGAGAGAACAGTCTATGACTAGGGTGGCTGGAGTCTTTGACAATTTTTAGGGCCTTTCTCTGAAACCGCCTGGTATAGAGGTCCTGGATGGCAGGAAGCTTGGCCCCAGTGATGTACTGGGCCGTATGCACTACCCTCTGTATTGCCTTGCGGTCAGAGGCCGAGCAGCTGCCATACCAGGCCATTATGCAACCAGTCAGGATGCTCTCGATGGTGCAGCTGTAGAACATTTGAAGATCTGAGGACCCATGCCAAATCTTTTCAGTCTCCTGAGGGGGAATAAGCTTTGTCGTGCCCTCTTCACGACTGTCTTGGTGTGTTTGGACCATGATAGTTTGTTGGTGATGTGAACACCAAGGAACTTGAAGCTCTCAACCTGTTCCACTACAGCCCGTCGATGAGAATGGGGGCGTGCTCTGTCCTCTTTTTTTTCCTGTAGTCCACAATCATATCCTTTGTCTTGATCACGTTGAGGGAGAGGTTGTTATCCTGGCACCACACAGCCAGGTCTCTGACCTCCTCCATATAGGCTGTCTCATTGTTGTCGGTGATCAGGCCTACCACTGTTGTGTCGTCTGCAAACTTAATGATGGTGTTGGAGTCGTGCCTGGCCATGCAGTCATGGGTGAACAGGGAGTAAAGGAGTGGACTAAGCACGCACCCCTGAGGGGCCCCCGTTTTGCAGGTGTGTTGTTACCTACCCTTACTGTAGCAGATAGAGTGACAGAGCACCAATCATAGTATCCTATACAGTAGCAGATAGAGTGACAGAGCACCAATCAGAGTATCCTATACAGTAGCAGATAGAGTGACAGAGCACCAATCAGAGTATCCTATACAGTAGCAGATAGAGTGACAGAGCACCAATCAGAGTATCCTATACAGTAGCAGATAGAGTGACAGAGCACCAATCAGAGAGTCCTATACAGTAGCAGATAGAGTGACAGAGCAACAATCAGAGAGTCCTATAGTGTAACATCAGAATGACAGAACTCCAATCTCATACTGTAAATGAACAGGAATGACCTAGGCTGTGGAATCCAGAGATACTGTAAATGCCCCTTCGGTTAGTCAGACATAGAATATAATAAAATAGACATACTGTAAGCCTATATGTGATTCATCAATACATACAAATCATGTGTAGAAGGCTCAGATTTCCCTCTTTTAGCAGAATTGGAGTATTTGTTGGTGTTTTTCCCCTCTCTCTCCCTCCCCTCCAGTGGTCTGTGTTTGCAGCCTTGGTCTGTGAGGAGTGTTGCTACATGCCCTGATGAGCAGAAACCTTAGTGGGGATGACAATTCCTTGAAGGGATTAACTAAGGTCTTCACTAAAGCCTGTCGGCCTGACCACTTGTCATAGCATGGACGTGAACCTGGGTTCATCTTGGCTACACCAGACTGACCCAGAGATAACCTCATATTCTATTATCTCCCAGTTTCTATAAAGTCGTTGCATCACCTCAGTCACTGCTTGTTCTGCTTCCTCCATTGAAATTTAAGTCATTCTATTCTTAAGGCCTCCTCTGTGCTAAAGTGGAGGTAACAATGTGGGGTGGCAAAAAATGAGCGCTATCTAGAACCTAAAAGGGTTCTTCGGTTGTCCACATAGGAGAACCCTTTGAAGAACCCTCTTTGGTTGCAGGTAGAACTCTTTTGGTTCCAGGTAGAACCCTTTTGGGTTCCATGTAGTATCCTTTCCACAGAGGTTTCTACATGGAACCCAAAAGAGTTCTACCTGGAACCAAAAAGGGTTCTCTAACTGGAACCAAAAAGAGTTATCCTATGGGGACAGTAGAAGAACCCTTTTGGAAACCTTTTTTCTAAGAGTGTAGCCCATAAGAATATTATAACAGAACTTCTGCTCAACCTCATTTAAGAACAGTATCCCTCCATTCAACATAAAGGTTGGCTTTGTCACCTATTGTGAGAGCACACAGTTCAAAGTGCATTTTTGTTCCATTTAGGCCCCTAACCTTAATCATCAATGAATGGAGCATTGATGGACACAAGCCAAGGAGAGAGATCCAATCTGTGATGTCACATGTCAGTAATTGGTGAACTCTAACACCAGCTGGTGCTTAGGGATGAATACAGAAGGCTCCTCCTGCACCAGTGCAAGTCAAGGCACATGCAGAAACTACCACCTGGCACCCTGGACTCAGGGGTAGACATAACATAGTAAATGCAATTCCGAGATGCTCCAATTAGTATGATATGTTACGTTTCGTATGAAATGTATTAATTTGTAGATGTCCATCATCCATTTCGTATGATATGCTATGAATTACAATTTATATGATATGTTACAAATTGCAATTTCTACAGTATGTTACGAAATGCAATTCCTACAATATGTTACAGATTTGGTAAAACGTATGATATGTTACGAATTACAATTTGTTGTGGCTAACATTAGCTAGGTGGCTAATGTTAGCTAGGCTAGGGATTAAGGTTAGGGTTAGGAGTTAGGTTAAAGGGTTAAGGGTAGGGTTATGGGAATGGTTAGCTAACATGCTAAGTAGTTGCAAAGTAGCTAAAAAGTAGTAAGTAGTTGTAAAGTTACTAATTAGCTAAAATGCTAAAGTTGTCCGTGATGAGAGTCAAACACCCAACATTTGGGTTGCTAGATGTTCCCGTTATACGCCCACCCATCCACTCAACCAACCACCATATTTCGTTTTTGCCTTAAGTAACCTTCTGTCTTATGTAACCATACCAAACATATATCATACTAATTTGAAGGTCCCGGATTATCGTTTACTTTGTTATGTCTAGTTTATGAGACCATGCTGCGCCTGGAGGTTAAGTACAGAGCTGGCTACTCTCTCTCTATCTGTCTGTTGGAGACCACTCAATAGAAAGCATCGAACTCAGATTCCTCTTATGGCACTGTAAATACCACATTTAAATATTGTAATTCTTTGGCGCACTGCTCTTTCTCGTCATACATAGATTTCTATCTACAGTCACGAGCCTACTTGCGTGCGCGCCTCTTTGATAGGTCGAGTGAGAGAAAATAATCACTGCGCTCTGCAAACCGCAAAGCAAATGAGTTGGGGGAGAAGTTTGAGTGAGTGGGAAAGCCGTGCTTGCTCCTTGGACTGCATACAATGAGGAAATTCTGAGGTGGCAGTCTTCGTTCAGTTACGCTTCCTTTGGCTGTATGTAACTAATGGCTAGCTCATGAACCTGGATCCTCTTGCGTGGAATTCTGTTTTCACTTAGAACTCTGCTGCCTGGACAAATGCATACAAATGCATTTAGGAGCCCAACGGACAAGGAGTGGACACGTTTCTCCAGCAGCAATAACGTGAGTAAGAAATAATAGCCTCACAGAAAAATGTATAGCCTAATTTAGACTATTCGATTGTAAAATGCATACAAACAGAAATAGAAGTAATGCAACGGAAATGGATATGCAGTTTGAAAGTGCAATTTAACCAATTATCCTTTACCAGACCTGTATACCTGTTCTGACAGGTATGTGAGAGGAATCGGCTGAACTTATTTAGCTTGTAGGCATTTTCCCTGAAGCTATAGAGGACACTGACCAGCACCAGCCTATTATTAGCAAGTACTTCTGTAAACCAGAGATTGTAACTTGGTTGCCTAAAACTTGATGCCAAAAAACGGAAACTAACTGTTCGGCTCAATTGATCGTTTATAATGGAATGGTACATTCATTCATTGGGTGTTAAATTCAGCATGTTAAATTCAGCATTGATCTTGCTTAATGTTGTGGCGCGCTCGGTTACAGCCAGCGGTCGTGGCTTTGACCTCTCCAACTGTCATGCTGCGTGCACAATTGATCTGCCAGGTAATCCTGTCAACCCAGTTCTGGCTGCTTGAAGAACGAAAAGGGAAGTTCTCTCCATTCTCTCTCTCTCTCTCCCATCCTTCCCCCGCTACCCCTTATAGCAGAGCTTTTTTCTTTTTGGGCATTTTGTCACGTAGGCTACAAGTAACTGTTCTGTAAAGTTTGGAGACTACGTTACCTTGCGCAACAATTGACCGACTATCGGAAACTTTTACCGACAACCGGTCTAAACAAAAAGTTCGAACAGTCCTTGGTGTAAACAAAACATAAGGAAATAATGCCTTATTCAGCATAATAGCAAGAAAATAATGCTTTATAAGCTGAGCGTATTTAGCTTGTAGGAATTTTCCCTGAAACTATAGAGGACACTGACCAGCACCACCAGCCTATTCTTAGCAAGTACTTCTGTAAACCAAAGATTGTAACTTGGTTGCCAAAAACCTGAAGCCAAAAAACTGAAACAAACTGTTCGGCTCAATTGATCGTTTATAATGGAATGGTACATTAATTCATTGGGTGTTCAAGGAAATAATGCTTTATTTCCTATTAATTGTCCATAACATCCAAAAACAGTGTATAACTGGAGGGCAGTCATCCAGTCGGAGTGAAATTCCTCTTTTTTCGGATCAAATACACTCCAGATGAGGAGTGAAGGAGCCCTCTGAAACGCAGACTGAAATGAACAACTGTTCAGTTTCAAAAAAACATAATAATTCCTCCAATTCTATAGAACTTGTCCAGTACAGAATCAGATGACTGGCCGACGGACTGATGCGCAATTGACCACAGCGGTTGCTCTGATTTAAAATATACTCTATCGCAGTTATGCCTAAACATTCCAAATGGGTGTATTGGATATTTACATCTAGGCATGTTGTTTTTGCAGTGCTGTTACATTTGGCTGGGACTGTTGAGCCATATAGAAATCTACATGGAAGCATAATAGCATTTAGACCACAGAGCAAAACAAAGGGAAACGTTGCCAACGGGTCTGTTGCCAAGCTGTGTTTATATATATATATATATATATATATATATATATTGTGACGTCACGAGAGGCTACACAGCTTTCAGCGGGGTTGCTCAAGTAGTGCCAGGAGACAAGGTTCAAACAAAACAAGGATTTTATTAAAGGTCTTGGGAAATTAACGAAAGTATAACAAAATTCTGTTCTCTTGTGGCTCTTTAAGGGTTAACAGTTCAGGGATGTCTCTTCCACATCCAAAATCATAATTCTCACTCGCTCAAATAACTTTTCCCCAGCCTTACTGTAGTCCACGTTGCAGCTAGTGGCCAACCCAGCAAAAAGTCCTTCCAAATGTCTCTCACGTATTTCCACAGGTGCATATATCCAAAGGTGAGTATTTCCCAAAGGTAAGTATCTCCAAATCCGTATATTCCTCATGGAAGTGGACGTGCAGCACTCTTGTCCTCCAGAGAGCCCAGGTTGGAGACTGTGTCTCTTCACCCCCACACACTCCCCTCAGTGTGTCTCTTCACTTCCCAAACCTTCAGCTCATCAGCTCCTCATTTGTTTCAGCTGCGTGGGAAGATTGGCCATAGAGGGGTGGAGTTCCCGACCATACCAGCAGATGGAGCCATAGCCGTCTGGGTTTGCAGCCACCTCAGGGGGATGTAACGTCCCTCCAGGACACAGCCTCTCGTGACATCACACATCCCCCTCCTCGGGACCGACGTCCTCGCCGGGTAAAGGCAGCGAAGAAGGCATCACGCCGGGAGAGGGCGTCCCGCATTGCCGTGGTGCTTGCCAGACTGCTCTCTCTTCAACTCCTCCAACTCTAGGACCAGGACTCAGCCTCCTGTTGTCTCTCCTTGAGTTTCTTACTGAACGCATCAGCCTTGGTTTTAGCAGAGTTTAGCTTCTGTTGAGCAGCTTTCAGTTCCTTCTCTCTCTCTGCCTCCGCATTCTTCATCTTGTTCTCCAACACCTTGTACTTCTCCTCTGCCTTCTTCTGGACTCTCCTTACTACTGCGCAGGGTCTCCTCACACTCCTCGATGGTCCTGCGCAGCCTCTCCAGCCCTCCTGTTGCTTAGGGGAAGGAGCTCTGTTGGAGTTTAGCCTGGAGGATATCTAACTCTTCTGTCTTCATGTCTAACTGTTGCTTTAACAAACGATACCTCTCAGCGGTCCCCTTCAGACCAGACAGTTCTTTTGTCCAGATTCTGTAGCTCCGTCTCTGTGTCGGTCTGGGCACCTGCCATCCCTATCAGAGCCCGGGCGGGAGTGAGTAACTCGGAGGATTGCACCGGAGCCTTCCCAGGATGAGTCTTGCCTCTCCGTTTCCGAGGTACTCGGGTTATCCTCTCCTGAGACTCTCTCCAGAGTGGGTAAAAGGCTGGGCAGTCTCGTCCAATTAGGACAGGAACGGGAAGGGAATCAACCACCCCGCCGTCGTGTGTATGGTTCCCCGTGTGCTGGTCATTGTAAGTTCAGTAATGGGGGTATTCTCTGGTGTCCCCATGGACACAGGAAACTGGGAGGACTTTCCCCGGGGTCAGACACGTTGGGCCCACCAAATCCTACGCACCAGGGTGGCCCGGCTACCAGAATCCAGTAAGGCCTCCACATCATGGTGATTCACAGTTACCGGGCAGGTGGGGGTCGATCTGGGCCGCCATCTACGACTCCCAAGAGCGAGGCAAACGGTGTGTGGGTGCTGAGCTGGAGGACTCGCAGTGGGCATAGGTTCATCGGCTGGTTTCCCACACTGCCAGGAGATATGTCCCATCTCCCCACACCGTAACACTGTCGAGTTTCCCCCTCTGGTGTACTCTTCTTGGACCCGCCTGGTTTCTGGCTCCCCCTGGAGCCGGGATAAGTCCTGACGTGGCTGGGTTCGAGACCTTGGGGTCCTTTTGGACGGGTTCTTCCCATTTGTGGTGGGGCCGCACTCCTGGGGTCTTTTCGGAAGCATTCAGCATCTCCGCTGTGGCCTGGTACTTTTCCACAGCTTCCACGGTCAGATCAGCCGTGGTCAAGGCCTGTTGACTGATGAACCGTTTTGCCTCATAAGGCAGGGCGCGTAGGTAACGATCCACCACAACGGCCTCCACCACCGCCGCTGCTGTATTCCTCTGCGGATCCAGCCATTTCCTTGCGATTCGGACAAGTTCATGCATCTGCGCCCGAGAGGTTGGTCTGCTTGGAAGGTCCAGCTGTGAAAGCGCTGGGCCATACCAAACTTTGTGAGTCCATATCTGCTGAGGATCTCAGACTTCAGGGCATCATAGTCAGTAACCTGGTCAGGGCCCAGGTCCCGGACAGCATTCAGCGATTCCCGGTTAGAAGGGGCTAACAGACCAACCCACTGTTGCTTGGGCCAGGCTTCCCTAGTGGCCGTGGCCTCAAATGCATGCAGGTATGCCTCAATGTCATCGGTAGCTCCCATCTTAGATATAAAGTCACTTGCCCTTATTGGGCGGGTATTTTCGGGACAACCCTCTGTCTCTGCAACTGCAATTCCTCTGCCTTCAGAAGGTTGGCTTTCTTTTGCTCCTCCAAGAGAGCCACGTTTGCTTGCATCTGGGCGTGCCCAGCAACAAGGGCTTTCAATATGTCCTCCATTTCAGTCGGGCGGGGAGCCTACGGCCAACTTGGAAAACTGGGTGATCAAACCTTCGGTATCCTCCTCCGACATGCACTATTAACGCTTGAGCGTGCCTGTATTCTCCACCATCTGTGACGTCACGAGAGGCTACACAGCTTTCAGCGGGGTTGCTCAAGTAGTGCCAGGAGACAAGGTTCAAACAAAACAAGGATTTTATTAAAGGTCTTGGGAAATTAACGAAAGTATAACAAAATTCTGTTCTCTTGTGGCTCTTTAAGGGTTAACAGTTCAGGGATGTCTCTTCCACATCCAAAATCATAATTCTCACTCGCTCAAATAACTTTTCCCCAGCCTTACTGTAGTCCACGTTGCAGCTAGTGGCCAACCCAGCAAAAAGTCCTTCCAAATGTCTCTCACGTATTTCCACAGGTGCATATATCCAAAGGTGAGTATTTCCCAAAGGTAAGTATCTCCAAATCCGTATATTCCTCATGGAAGTGGACGTGCAGCACTCTTGTCCTCCAGAGAGCCCAGGTTGGAGACTGTGTCTCTTCACCCCCCACACACTCCCTCAGTGTGTCTCTTCACTTCCCAAACCTTCAGCTCATCAGCTCCTCATTTGTTTCAGCTGCGTGGGAAGATTGGCCATAGAGGGGTGGAGTTCCCGACCATACCAGCAGATGGAGCCATAGCCGTCTGGGTTTGCAGCCACCTCAGGGGGATGTAACGTCCCTCCAGGACACAGCCTCTCGTGACATCACAATATATATATATATACTACTGTTCAAAAGTTTGGGGTCACTTAGACATTTCCTTGTTTTCCATGAAAACATACATGAAATTGGTTTGAATAGGAAATATAGCTAAATTAATAGGAAATGTAGTCATTGACAAGGTTAGAAATAAAGATTTTTAATTGAAATAATAATTGTGTCCTTCAAACTTTGCTTTCATCAAATAATCCTCGATTTTCAGCAATTACAGCCTTACAGACCTTTGGCATTCTAGTTGTCAATTTGTTGAGGTAATCTGAAGAGATTTCACCCCATGCTCCAAAATGGAGTGATAGCACCTCCCACAAGTTGGATTGGCTTGATGGGCACTTCTTACCTACCATACGGTCAAGCTGCTCCCACAACAGCTCAATAGGGTTGAGATCCGGTGACTGTGCTGGCCACTCCATTATAGACAGAATACCAGCTGACTGCTTCTTCCCTAAATAGTTCTTGCATAGTTTGGAGCTGTGCTTTGGGTCATTGTCCTGTTGTAGGAGGAAATTGGCTCCAATCAAGCGCTGTCCACAGGGTATGGCATGGCGTTGCAAAATGGAGTGATAGCCTTCCTTCTTCAAGATCGCTTTTACCCTGTACAAATCTCCCACTTTACCACCACCAAAGCACCCCCAGACCATCACGTTGCCTCCACCATGCTTGACAGATGGCATCAAGCACTCCTCCAGCATCTTTTCATTTGGTCTGCGTCTCACAAATGTTCTTCTTTGTGATCCAAACACCTCAAACTTCGATTCGTCTGTCCATAACACTTTTTTCCAATCTTCCTCTGTCCAGTGTCTATGTTATTTTGCCCATATTAATCTTTTCTTTTTATTGGCCAGTCTGAGATATGGCTTTTTCTGTGCAACTTTGGCTAGAAGGTCAGCATCCCGGAGTCGCCTCTTCACTGTTGATGTTGAGACTGGTGTTTTGCGGGTACTATTTAATGAAGCTGCCAGTTGAGGACCTGTGAGGTGTCTGTTTCTCAAACTAGACACTCTAATGTATTTGTTCTCTTGCTCAGTTGTGCACCGGGGCCTCCCACTCCTCTTTCTATTCTAGTTAGAGCCAGTTTGCGCTGTTCTGTGAAGGGAGTAGTACACAGCGTTGTATGAGATTTTCAGTTTCTTGGCAATTTCTCACATGGAATAGCCTTCATTTCTCAGAACAAGAATAGACTGACAAGTTTCAGAAGAAAGTTATTTGTTTCTGGCCATTTTGAGCCTGTAATCGAACCCACAATTGCTGATGCTCCAGAAACTCAACTAGTCTCAAGAAGGCCAGTTTTATTGCTTCTTTAATCAGCACAACAGTTTTCAGCTGTGCTAACATAATTGCAAAAGGGTTTTCTAATGATCAATTAGCCTTTTAAAATTATAAACTTGGATTAGCAAACACAACGTGCCATTGGAACACAAGACTGATGGTTGCTGATAATGGGCCTCTGTACGCCTATGTAGATATTCCATAAAAAATCAGCAGTTTCCAGCTACAATAGCCATTTACAACATTAACAATGTCTACACTGTAAATATATATGGCAAATAGAAATCCTATATGGATGGTGTTAAAAGATAGATGGGAGGTGTTGAATGGAATTGAAGGATGGGACTAATAACAACTAACAACAAACAATAACAAGATAACTAATAATGTAGGCACGCTGTGTCCATAATAAGTGTATGGGTTGTAGGTTGGGAGCTTTTGTGAAGGAGCACAGTTAGAAAGATATGGCATATAGAAGCAAACCGGATGGACATCATGAAAATTATCGGAGAGGTTGAGAGTAGAAGAAGTTCAGGAGAAAGAACAAACCAAATGTAATTACTGTAAAATTGACCGTGTCCATAAAATGTAAATAGTGGGTATGGGCTGGAAGTAGAGGCCTAGGCGTTGTTGTTCACTAGTTTACTCCAAGAGGGGAAAGGGTGTCGGGGTTGGAAAGTAATAAAGGGGAATATATATATTTTTTAAAAGGATATGTATGTGTATGTATGTATGTATGTGTGTGTGTATGTGTGTAAATGTGTATGTGTATGTATATATACAGTGGGGGAAAAAAGTATTTAGTCAGCCACCAATTGTGCAAGTTCTCCCACTTAAAAAGATGAGAGAGGCCTGTAATTTTCATCATAGGTACACGTCAACTATGACAGACAAAATGAGAAAGAAAATTCCAGAAAATCACATTGTAGGATTTTTAATGAATTTATTTGCAAATTATGGTGGAAAATAAGTATTTGGTCAATAACAAAAGTTTCTCAATACTTTGTTATATACCGTTTGTTGGCAATGACACAGGTCAGGTTTTCACACACTGTTGCTGGTATTTTGGCCCATTCCTCCATGCAGATCTCCTCTAGAGCAGTGATGTTTTGGGGCTGTCGCTGGGCAACTCGGACTTTCAACTCCCTCCAAAGATTTTCTATGGGGTTGAGATCTGGAGACTGGCTAGGCCACTCCAGGACCTTGAAATGCTTCTTACGAAGCCACTCCTTCGTTGCCCGGGCGGTGTGTTTGGGATCATTGTCATGCTGAAAGACCCAGCCACGTTTCATCTTCAATGCCCTTGCTGATGGAAGGAGGTTTTCACTCAAAATCTCACGATACATGGCCCCATTCATTCTTTCCTTTACACAGATCAGTCGTCCTGGTCCCTTTGCAGAAAAAACAGCCCCAAAGCATGATGTTTCCACCCCCCATGCTTCACAGTAGGTATGGTGTTCTTTGGATGCAACTCAGCATTCTTTGTCCTCCAAACACGACGAGTTGAGTTTTTACCAAAAAGTTCTATTTTGGTTTCATCTGACCATATGACATTCTCCCAATCCTCTTCTGGATCATCCAAATGCACTCTAGCAAACTTCAGACGGGCCTGGACATGTACTGGCTTAAGCAGGGGGACACGTCTGGCACTGCAGGATTTGAGTCCCTGGCGGCGTAGTGTGTTACTGATGGTAGGCTTTGTTACTTTGGTCCCAGCTCTCTGCAGGTCATTCACTAGGTCCCCCCGTGTGGTTCTGGGATTTTTGCTCACCGTTCTTGTGATCATTTTGACCCCACGGGGTGAGATCTTGCGTGGAGCCCCCAGATCGAGGGAGATTATCAGTGGTCTTGTATGTCTTCCATTTCCTAATAATTGCTCCCACAGTTGATTTCTTCAAACCAAGCTGCTTACCTATTGCAGATTCAGTCTTCCCAGCCTGGTGCAGGTCTACAATTTTGTTTCTGGTGTCCTTTGACAGCTCTTTGGTCTTGGCCATAGTGGAGTTTGGAGTGTGACTGTTTGAGGTTGTGGACAGGTGTATTTTATACTGATAACAAGTTCAAACAGGTGCCATTAATACAGGTAACGAGTGGAGGACAGAGGAGCCTCTTAAAGAAGAAGTTACAGGTCTGTGAGAGCCAGAAATCTTTCTTGTTTGTAGGTGACCAAATACTTATTTTCCACCATAATTTGCAAATAAATTCATTAAAAATCCTACAATGTGATTTTCTGGAATTTTCTTTCTCATTTTGTCTGTCATAGTTGACGTGTACCTATGATGAAAATTACAGGCCTCTCTCATCTTTTTAAGTGGGAGAACTTGCACAATTGGTGGCTGACTAAATACTTTTTTCCCCCACTGTATGTATATATATATATATATATGTATATGTATGTATGTGTGTATGTATGTATGTATATACGTATATGTATTTATATATATATATATATATATATATATATATAAAAACATGGGGGATTGGAAGTGATGCAGACAATTACATTGATGGAAGTTACAATCTATCTGCAATATTAAGCTGATCTACCCCCAAAAAATAAAAATAAAAATGTCTACACTGTATTTCTAATAAATTTGATGTTATGTTAATAAGCAAAAAAATTGCTTTTCTTTGGAAAACAAGGACATTTCTAAGTGACCCCAAACTTTTGAACGATAATGTATATATATAACGAAACCCTATATGATGTAAAAGAGCAAAGCCAGGAGCCAGACACACTCACCTTTTTTGTAAATGTATTTTTTATGAGTAGGCTATTATTCATTAATCTAACCAAAATTATGTATTGTGCGTATTCCCCCTGGGACCAGTAAGGTGTAGACTAGGGAAGGGAATAGATGTGTATATATAACAGAAGACTGCTTTGATTTTCACTTAGAGGAGTTAGTGTATGCTTCACTGGTGCAGTGACATGCAGTGAGAGCAGAGTGGTGGTTCCTGAGGAGAGAGGAGAGTTCCTAGCTTGACAATCACTCACTGTTATGTGTGTGGTTGACTCTGAAGCCAGCCAGTGGTTTGTGTGCCTGGAATACTAGCCTAACTCGCTCATAGACTTGACGGAGGGCCTGAAATTACACAGTTGCTACCGCTCTCTTGAAGGAGTATATAACCACCACTGAATATTAAGCTTTTGTTATTGTCTATAGCCAGTTTTTGTATTGTCCTGGTTACGGCTTCCATGTCTTGCCTGTGGCGAATACACTACACATTGTCTGTGGTGAATACCCTGCCATAAATGGCCACTACAGTGTCTGTGGTGAATACCCTGCCATAGACGGCCACTACACAGTGTCTGTGGTGAATACCCTGCCATAGACGGCCACTACACAGTGTCTGTGGTGAATACTGTGCCATAGACGGCCACTACACAGTGTCTGTGGTGAATACTGTGCCATAGACGGCCACTACACAGTGTCTGTGGTGAATACCCTGCCATATACGGCCACCACACAGTGTCTGGGGTGAATACCCTGCCATAGACGGCCACTACACAGTGTCTGTGGTGAATACCCTGCCATAGACGGCCACTACACAGTGTCTGTGGTGAATACTGTGCCATAGACGGCCACTACACAGTGTCTGTGGTGAATACCCTGCCATAGACGGCCACTACACAGTGTCTGTGGTGAATACCTTGCCATAGATGGCCACTACACAGTGTCTGTGGTGATTACCCTGCCATAGACGGCCACTACACAGTGTCTGTGGTGATTACCCTGCCATAGACGGCCACTAGACAATGTCTGTGGTGAAAACCCTGCCATAGACGGCCAATACACAGTGTCTGTGGTGAATACCCTGCCATAGACGGCCACTACACAGTGTCTGTGGTGATTACCCTGCCATAGACGGCCACTAGACAATGTCTGTGGTGAAAACCCTGCCATAGACGGCCAATACACAGTGTCTGTGGTGAATACTGTGCCATAGACGGCCACTACACAGTGTCTGTGGTGAATACCCTGCCATAGACGGCAACTACACAGTGTCTGTGGTGAATACCCTGCCATAGACGGCCACTACACAGTGTCTGTGGTGAATACCCTGCCATAGACGGCCACTACACAGTGTCTGTGGTGAATACCTTGCCATAGATGGCCACTACACAGTGTCTGTGGTGAATACCCTGCCATAGACGGCCACTACACAGTGTCTGTGGTGAATACCCTGCCATAGATGGCCACTAGACAATGTCTGTGGTGAAAACCCTGCCATAGACGGCCAATACACAGTGTCTGTGATGGGAGAAGTGAAGTCTGAGTGTGAATGAATGGACCTGAGAAGAATCAAGTTACTTGCCTGGTTACCCAGATTCCTTGCTCCGGCCAAACGCTACGCCCATGGACGTTAGTTTCTTCTCCGCAGTGAGTCTGGATCTGAGTACCTCCCAGACTTTGTTTTGTACAACACCCCTCATATTGACGACACCACAAACAACTTAAATGATAGTAGTCTCAGACTGAAGTATGCATAGAACGATAGAGCAGCGGAAGAATTCAGTTTGAGTCGCAGGCATTTAAGTTACACCATGTGGGTCAGGTCATCTGAAACGTTCTACATAAACCACTTCACCATGACTCCTCTTTGATAATCATCCTCCCTCAAAGGGGTCTGTTGACGGCTAATGTCTATCCCATTTGGTTGGAAAATATACTTTTAACATCAAGTTGCACATATATAGTACCATTTTTTTGTGTGTGTAATAACATGTTACCACTACATAGTAAGTACACGATAATAACTGATCTGAATCTGGCAATTTTTCTGTCTTCAATTCATGTACATCATCTGTAGCTGTATGTAGCTCAATAATAACATCCTGGTTACCAAAGCAGATGTAAAGTAAGTAGCTACCTGCTATAAAGGCAGGCAGCTTAATGTAAAGTGATCCCTTGTTGGGTAATCAGTGTCTGGTAGGGATTTTGGCCTGTCTGTGTGAGTGAGTGTGTGTGTTCAGCCCTCCCCACATCTGCAGTGTACCCTGCGACAGGAAAAGGGCAAACCTATAAAGCTGGTTGGAAGTTTACTCACAGCCCTTTGTCTGCTAGTTGTCTTGTGGGCTAAGTCAATCTTTACTTTGGTGTGCAATGAACTCTTGACTCTGTGACCAATTCTGAGTGTTGACAAGCTCTAGTGTTACTACTTAGCTTACTCTTTGTATTGGAAACACACAGAGACAGATGTCTGGTTTACAATAATAGGGTTGACCTGAACTGTACTGTGCTGGCTCAAATATTTAGTTTTTACATTGTCCTTTGCAGCATGGTTCCAGCAACTATGGTGGATGCGTAACCAGACCAGCCCAGTATAGCTCAGCTTGGCTTGGCTCAGCTTGTCCCAATAATGTGAAGCAGGCAATAATGGAATAGCAATGTGTGATAGAATAATGAGCCTCAGGACTTGGAATAGTGTTTATCTGCTAGCTCAAGTGCTGATGGCTATTTGGATCTGATGCATCAATCCAATTCCTGTGTAATGAAGTCATAATCTGGATACAGGTGTTAAGGGTGGGAGGTTGCTAAGAGGAACAGATATTGGCCCCAGATCAATAACTAATTCATGCTGGAGAACAATGTGGCGGTTTGACACTCAGAGAGGAACATGCAGAAACAGAACACTGATATTACTGAGGAACTCACACATTCATTTCTCATTAATTTTTTATTCATTTCATTCAGAGAATTTCTGAATTCTTATTAGCATATAGCTAGCTAATCAAGGAATTTAGCCTACCCTGGTGTTATGGTCGCATGGCTGGCTACTTTCACTGTCTTGGATGTTTTGACATTCAAGTGGAAATACAAGTCCCAGTCTCAGCGATAAAACCCAATCTCCCCTTTCCCTTGTGTTGTATGTTAGATTAGTAACTACCTCTACTCTGCTCTACTCTATGTTGACATCTGGACAAAGCTACTAAGCAGAGAGACAGACCATATAGCTGCCAAAGTGTCAGTCGTGTTTACTATAGAGGAGGCATCTCAGGCCACAGGTCCATAAAATGCTTCCAGGTCAAAGGTCAATGGAACACTGACTGAAAAATATGTTGTTGTTTTGCTGGTTCACGTGGTCTGCGTCTTGCTTTGTTATTATGTGTTAATGATGGACAATAATCTTTGTGCCCTTTGTGTTTATTCTGCATGATTTAGGTGTCCTTTCCATATACCAAAGATTTAGCTTTGTGTTGTTGTATTTAGGGTAGTATTCCCCCATGTGTAGTAGGACTATATTTAGTCAAAGACGTGTTCGTTGTACAAGGGCCATTGGATTCAACATGTTCACACCGGAGTTTAGTTCAGTATAGCCTATGGGAGGGAACATGTTGTTGGAGTTGTTATGGAGGATCAACAGCCTTGCATGGTTTGTTGCAACTAATTGATTCGCTAAGTGGCTTGCCAATTAGCCGTGTAAATGATAACACTGTAAATGTAGCTGCTAAGAAATCACACTCTGTCAGTTGTCATGAAACAGTATAAAGTTAGGAAAATTGCCTCCCTTTCCTTATTATAAACAAAGGTTAAGTGGATTTTGCCGTGTTTGCCAAGTGAAATGTACTGTATGCTTCCACTCTGCAGTTGAGTTACTGCTATTCCCTTTGATTTCCCCCTATTCAATGAGCCATTGTAAGGAGTCTAAAGGCGTCAGCATGCTTCAGCTGTTGGCTAGCCGAAGTCGGAAAGGCGAACCCAACGAGTGTGCTCGCATACTCCCTTAAAAGACCTTCGCTTGAAAAACAAAATGTTTGTCCATTTTGAGATGCCGTAGCCAGTATACACTTCCTCAAAATAGTCCAAATTAATCTAAGATAAGTCAAGAAATCTGTCATTCATTTTTACGTTTTTGCAGAGGAAATATTAGTTGCGCAATTTTACATCTAACTAAGATGGTTGGTGCAGTATTTCTCAATGAATAAATGTGCATGAAAACCAGTCGTCTGTCATTGAATGACAACAAAGACTTTACTGAAGAATCCCAACTATTGACCAATCCCCGGTGAAGGGGCATAGACTTCGGCTACCGACTTCTGCTTGCCTTAAGAAAAAAATGTGTGCCCGAACAACCCAAAAAAACCTTAGCGAAGTCCAAAATGAACAAAAACATCCCAAAATGTCGTCGTAATATATGCACAGACTCTTCCGAACTGTTTCGGGTGGGAAGCATGTGGACGTCTTAAGGCTGTGCCTGAAAAGGCTCCCTATGCCCTATATAGTGCACTAATACCTGTGGTCCCTGATCAAAGGAAGTGCACTATATAGGGCATAGGGTGCCATTTTGGAAGCCTATTTAGGGTGCAAAGGGAGATCTTTCTGTGTCCTGGACACTGGACAGACTCTGCAGCAGATTATTTATAGTCTTGACATGGCACTCACTCCTCACATAGTAGCATTTCCCTGGGTCAACACAGCAGTGTTTGGGGAGCTTTGTTCTGCTTTCAGCAGCCGTTCCCATAAACCACTGGGACGGAAGGCAGGAGGCATGTCTGTCTGAGATTCTTCTTGTCACAGAGACAGGGATTTACCTCTAAGTTTTATACGGAAATCCAGGGTTGATGTTAATTACATTTAAATTCAGTTAGTTCAGTTTACTTCCTGAATTGAAATTGAATTGACCCCCAGGCACCCTCCAAGCTTTTAGAAGTTTAAACACTCAACCTCGTCTATTCTATCTTTAACTGAACTGGCAAAACAATTAAGGCAAATTCTCACAATTCCCACTATGCGACATGTTGTGTTGTCTGATGTCATCGTTAGGTGTAGTGTAGTGAACCCAGGAGCCAGGTCTGTTTTGGAGCCAGGGAGCTGTGTGTATGAGGCTTTAAATAGCCCTACCGGATACCGAGACAGAGACAGGGCTGTCAGAATCAGCCTCGCATGGCCATTGGCTCTCCAAATGTGGATGTAAGTGTTATAAACAGTATATAGTCCACTTTTCCACGCTTAAACCCACCAAGATTTTAAACTGAACCAGCTACTCTACTAAGGCCTTATAAATGACCGTTTTATCCTCCTACAGATGAATCATTGTATTCATATAGCCTATATGTTTTCCGCTTCCTGATGTGTGGGGGGGTGTATGTCTGTATTTCCAGCTTTGGAATCTCACACCAGTATCTCGATGGGGAGCAGGTGACAGGGGGCTCATGTGTTGTTCCTTCTCTTTCTTTCTCTCTCTCTCTCTCTCTCTCTCTCTCTCTCTCTCTCTCTCTCTCTCTCTCTCTCTCTCTCTCTCTCTCCGCTCTCCCGCTCTCCCGCTCTCTCTCTCTCTCTCTCTCTCTCTCTCTCTCTCTCTCTCCCGCTCTCTCTCTCCGCTCTCTCTCTCCGCTCTCTCTCTCTCTCTCTGCTCTCTCTCTCTCTCTCTCTCTCTCTCTCTCTCTCTCTCTCTCTCTCTCTCTCCTCCCCGCTCTCTCTCTCTCTCCACTCTTCCTCGCTCCTCCCTCTCTCTCTCTCTCTCACTCTCTCTCTCTCTCTCTCTCTCTCTCTCTCTCTCTCTCTCTCTCTCTCTCTCTCTCTCTCTCTCTCGCCCGCTCTCTCTCTCTCTCTCTCCCCCGCTCTCTCTCTCTCTCTCTCTCTCTCTCTCTCTCTCTCCCCGCTCTCTCTCTCTCTCTCCACTCTCCCTCGCTCTCTCCGCTCTCTCTCTCTGTCTCTCTCTCTCTCTCTCTGTCTCTCTCTGTCTCTGTCTCTCTCTCTGTCTCTGTCTCTCTCTCTCTGTCTTTATCTCTCTCTCCCTCTCTCACTCTCTCTCTCTGGAAAAAACAAACATGTCTGCCTCCGTCTGTCACTCTATCTAACAACCAGGGCCACACACAAGCTGCTAAACCCTTGCTGTTGTATACCCCCTATACTTATAACTAACCACCATATCCCCTTACCTTATTTTGTCTATCAGAAAGAGGCCACACAGCAGGAGAGGAGAGAGCTGGCTGTGTGCTGCTCTATGTCATTATTGCTTGCTATCCCTTGAAGTTACTGACCGTGTTACAGTCTTGGGTTCAAACTGTTTTTTAAATAATTTCAAATACTAAATATATGTGCCTTATTGAGCTTGACTGGTTTAATGAACCAATAGAATAGTGCCAAAATTGCAAACTCTGTCCATCTGGCACTCCAGGCAGGCTAGAGCAAACGCTCAAAGTTTTGAAACATTTCAAATAGCATTTGAACCCAGTGCTGCTGTGTTATAAGCACTAGTGGCATTTGTTTGTTTGCGTTTAGATGGATAGCTCTTTGAGGTTCACCCATGTCATCACTTAATGAAAATGTGCTCAGATGAAACATCCTCAGGTTCGTTGAATTGGCACCATTCTCCTTTTGTTAGAACACTACTCTCATCAATATGAGCGGACTACCGAAGGCATCTTTTCTAAGCTTTCTGTGACAGCTATGATTACACATGTAGTACTTCTTGTCAATCTGATTGATTCGGTCTGATCAGAATGCACACTTTGTCTCTCTGTCTCATTCATTCTCTTGTCAATGTTATTATGTGTGTCCAATATACAGTTACTGCCTGAAGGGTTATACTGTATTAGTCTGCACCTCTTGACATGTATATATTGTCTCTAGCGTGGAGAATCACCTCCATCCATGTATATATTATCTCTAGCATGGAGAATCACCTCCATCCATGTATATATTATCTCTAGCGTGGAGAATCACCTCCATCCATGTATATATTATCTCTAGCATGGAGAATCACCTCCATCCATGTATATATTATCTCTAGCATGGAGAATCACCTCCATCCATGTATATATTATCTCTAGCATGGAGAATCACCTCCCCCATGTATATATTATCTCTAGCATGGAGAATCACCTCCATCCATGTATATATTATCTCTAGTATGGAGAATCACCTCCATCCATGTATATATTATCTCTAGCATGGAGAATCACCTCCCCCATGTATATATTATCTCTAGCATGGAGAATCACCTCCATCCATGTATATATTATCTCTAGCGTGGAGAATCACCTCCATCCATGTATATATTATCTCTAGCATGGAGAATCACCTCCATCCATGTATATATTATCTCTAGCATGGAGAATCACCTCCATCCATGTATATATTATCTCTAGCATGGAGAATCACCTCCATCCATGTATATATTATCTCTAGCATGGAGAATCACCTCCATCCATGTATATATTATCTCTAGTATGGAGAATCACCTCCATCCATGTATTTATTATCTCTAGCATGGAGAATCACCTCCATCCATGTATATATTATCTCTAGCATGGAGAATCACCTCCATCCATGTATATATTGTCTCTAGCGTGGAGAATCACCTCCATCCATGTATATATTATCTCTAGCATGGAGAATCACCTCCATCCATGTATATATTATCTCTAGCATGGAGAATCACCTCCATCCATGTATATATTATCTCTAGCATGGAGAATCACCTCCATCCATGTATATATTATCTCTAGCATGGAGAATCACCTCCATCCATGTATATATTATCTCTAGCATGGAGAATCACCTCCATCCATGTATATATTATCTCTAGCATGGAGAATCACCTCCATCCATGTATATATTATCTCTAGCATAGAGAATCACCTCCATCCATGTATATATTATCTCTAGCATGGAGAATCACCTCCATCCATGTATATATTGTCTCTAGCATGGAGAATCACCTCCATCCATGTATATATTATCTCTAGCATGGAGAATCACCTCCATCCATGTATATATTGTCTCTAGCATGGAGAATCACCTCCATCCATGTATATATTGTCTCTAGCATGGAGAAGCAGAATGATTGACATGGCGGCTTATTAAAAGTTATATAAGAGGTGAGACTAGAGAGAATCCTACAAGGTATGTTCAAAGTAATATCACTAACTTACCTAGGCTTATGTGTTGCTGCCACCCATACTACAGTAGAGATGGATATGCCTGACATTGTTAAGGTGATACTACAAAGGTACAGTGGGGGAAAAAAGTATTTAGTCAGCCACCAATTGTGCAAGTTCTCCCACTTAAAAAGATGAGAGAGGCCTGTAATTTTCATCATAGGTACACGTCAACTATGACAGACAAAATGAGAATTTTTTTTCCAGAAAATCACATTGTAGGATTTTTAATGAATTGATTTGCAAATTATGGTGGAAAATAAGTATTTGGTCAATAACAAAAGTTTCTCAATACTTTGTTATATACCGTTTGTTGGCAATGACACAGGTCAAACGTTTTCTGTAAGTCTTCACAAGGTTTTCACACACTGTTGCTGGTATTTTGGCCCATTCCTCCATGCAGATCTCCTCTAGAGCAGTGATGTTTTGGGGCTGTCGCTGGGCAACACAGACTTTCAACTCCCTCCAAAGATTTTCTATGGGGGTTGAGATCTGGAGACTGGCTAGGCCACTCCAGGACCTTGAAATGCTTCTTACGAAGCCACTCCTTCGTTGCCCGGCGGTGTGTTTGGGATCATTGTCATGCTGAAAGACCCAGCCACGTTTCATCTTCAATGCCCTTGCTGATGGAAGGAAGTTTTCACTCAAAATCTCACGATACATGGCCCCATTCATTCTTTCCTTTACACGGATCAGTCGTCCTGGTCCCTTTGCAGAAAAACAGCCCCAAAGCATGATGTTTCCACCCCCATTCTTCACAGTAGGTATGGTGTTCTTTGGATGTAACTCAGCATTCTTTGTCCTCCAAACACGACGAGTTGAGTTTTTACCAAAAAGTTCTATTTTGGTTTCATCTGACCATGTGACATTCTCCCAATCCTCTTCTGGATCATCCAAATGCACTCTAGCAAACTTCAGACGGGCCTGGACATGTACTGGCTTAAGCAGGGGGACACGTCTGGCACTGCAGGATTTGAGTCCCTGGCGGCGTAGTGTGTTACTGATGGTAGGCTTTGTTACTTTGGTCCCAGCTCTCTGCAGGTCATTCACTAGGTCCCCCCGTGTGGTTCTGGGATTTTTGCTCACCGTTCTTGTGATCATTTTGACCCAACGGGGTGAGATCTTGCGTGGAGCCCCAGATCGAGGGGAGATTATCAGTGGTCTTGTATGTCTTCCATTTCCTAATAATTTCTCCCACAGTTGATTTCTTCAAACCAAGCTGCTTACCTATTGCAGATTCAGTCTTCCCAGCCTGGTGCAGGTCTACAATTTTGTTTCTGGTGTCCTTTGACAGCTCTTTGGTCTTGGCCATAGTGGAGTTTGGAGTGTGACTGTTTGAGGTTGTGGACAGGTGTCTTTTATACTGATAACAAGTTCAAACAGGTGCCATTAATACAGGTAACGAGTGGAGGACAGAGCAGCCTCTTAAAGAAGAAGTTACAGGTCTGTGAGAGCCAGAAATCTTGCTTGTTTGTAGGTGACCAAATACTTATTTTCCACCATAATTTGCAAATAAATTCATAAAAAATCCTACAATGTGATTTTCTGGGGAAAAAAATCTCAATTTGTCTGTCATAGTTGATGTGTACCTATGATGAAAATTACAGGCCTCTCTCATCTTTTTAAGTGGGAGAACTTGCACAATTGGTGGCTGACTAAATACTTTTTTCCCCACTGTATATGTGATATGAGTGGTATAATACTGTGATGTTGGTTACAGTAGGACATGAGTGAATCTCTGCCCATCAACTCAGTGTGTCTCTCCATGAAGTTAGGGTTGACGCAGAGCAGTTTGTGGTGGGCAGTGCCCTCTAGAGGTGGGGTCAGTCAGTGGGAATCCCCCTTATGGGACTACTGTTTGCTCTCTATGGGAACCCCCTATCCATGTGTGTAGAGGCAGGAGGAGGTGTATGGTTGGGTTTTGGCAGTGACAGAGCAGCCCTTCTCCCTAGACAGGAAAACCAGTGGCGTCTCGGTGGTATAGACCAGACCCCCTCTTTGTCATCACTGTGTTCTGGTGAACCCCCCAAACCTGCCTAAAAACTTACCACAGGTTTATATTATGGCACACAGAGCTCCTGCAAGACCCTCTGTTTTATTTTCATGTACCTATGGGGATACGTAGTCAGTCACTCACCCTGAACCACCAGTAGGTCAATGATTCAAACAGAACAATAGATGCTTTTCTCCCCTTCTTTGAAGGGACAAAGCCAATGTTTATGTGAGACTGTTAAAAGACTAAAAGACACTAAGGCTGCATTTACACAGGCAGCTTAATTGGTCTTTTGACAATCAGATGAGCTCTTTTGCCGATAATTGGGCAAAAGATCAGAATTGGGCTGCCTGTGTAAACTCAACCTAAAATACATTAATGTGCATATATTCCCTATTTGAATCATAATTGTATCATAGCTGGTTTCCTGGGGGCTCATGGTTAACCCTGGAGGTATATAATCAGTCCAGTACACACACAGCTACTGGCCATTAACAGGTCAGAGGAGAACAGGAGAAAGCACACGGTCTTCATCAGTGATCTATCTGTGTGAGTGTGTTGTTGTGTACACTACTTGTTAGTTAGAGGCTCTCCCTTCACATCTGTCACTGGTAATACTGGACTCATGGCAGATGATGAGGGGTTTGGATGGTCTGTAGTTGTACTTTCCCTTAGTTTCTCCAGTCAGAGAGTACTAAGAGCCAGAAGGACCACAGCTCAAAGTGTATCAGCTGTGACACACCCTCAGCGGGGGTTCGGAAACAACCGGGTGCGTCCGGTTTTCAGGGGAAATGGAAAGAGAGTCTGTGACGCGACTTCCGCTTTTGGACGTTAACAAGGTGACACTCCATCTTAACTCCTCCTCCACATTTACAGGATTGGTTGAACAGTGCGGACCAGAAATAAATAAATGGTGCTCAGGCGTTTCTTTTACACCTGTTACGTTAGGTTAGCTGTGACAGAACACTAATGTGGTCATCAGTTGGATGAAACATTTAGTATGCATCTGTATTTGAAGTTGTAGTAGTTGATTTACGACATATACAGTCTGATTCTTGTGTGGTAGACATTGCTTCCCAGTGGTCATGACTGTACTGTAGACGCTTACGCATTAAGACAATTTCTTAATTGACCCCTTATAATGAAGGAATAGCGATATGATAAGTTGTTTGGTCTTCAGTGAAGACATAGAGCTTCTTACAGTGAGGGAAAAAAGTATTTGATCCCCTGCTGATTTTGTACGTTTGCCCACTGACAAAGACATGATCATTCTATAATTGTAATGGTAGGTTTATTTGAACAGTGAGATACAGAATAACAACCAAATAATCCAGAAAAACGCATGTCAAAAATTTTACAAATTAATTTGCATTTTAATGAGGGAAATAAGTATTTGACCCCTCTGCAAAACATGACTTAGTACTTGGTGGCAAAACCCTTGTTGGCAATCACAGAGGTCAGACGTTTCTTGTAGTTGGCCACCAGGTTTGCACACATCTCAGGAGGGATTTTGTCCCACTCCTCTTTGCAGATCTTCTCCAAGTCATTAAGGTTTCGAGCCTGACGTTTGGCAACTCGAACCTTCAGCTCCCTCCACAGATTTTCTATGGGATTAAGGTCTGGAGACTGGCTAGGCCACTCCAGGACCTTAATGTGCTTCTTCTTGAGCCACTCCTTTGTTGCCTTGGCCGTGTGTTTTGGGTCATTGTCATGCTGGAATACCCATCCACGACCTTCCCTGGCTGAGGGAAGGAAGTTCTCACCCAAGATTTGACGGTACATGGCCCCGTCCATCGTCCCTTTTGATGCGGTGAAGTTGTCCTGTCCCCTTAGCAGAAAAACACCCCCAAAACATAATGTTTCCACCTCCATGTTTGACGGTGGGGATGGTGTTCTTGGGGTCATAGGCAGCATTCCTCCTCCTCCAAACACGGGGAGTTGAGTTGATGCCAAAGAGCTCGATTTTGGTCTCATCTGACCACAACACTTTCACCCAGTTCTCCTCTGAATCATTCAGATGTTCATTGGCAAACTTCAGACGGGCCTGTATATGTGCTTTCTTGAGCAGGGGGACCTTGCGGGCGCTGCAGGATTTCAGTCCTTCACGGCGTAGTGTGTTACCAATTGTTTTCTTGGTGACTATGGTCCCAGCTGCCTTGATATCATTGACAAGATCCTCCTGTGTAGTTCTGGGCTGATTCCTCACCGTTCTCATGATCAATGCAACTCCACGAGGTGAGATCTTGCATGGAGCCCCAGGCCGAGGGAGATTGACAGTTCTTTTGTGTTTCTTCCATTTGCGAATAATCGCAACAACTGTTGTCACCTTCTCATCAAGCTGCTTGGCGATGGTCTTGTAGCCCATTCCAGCCTTGTGTAGATCTACAGTCTTGTCCCTGACATCCTTGGAGAGCTCTTTGGTCTTGGCCATGGTGGAGAGTTTGGAATCTGATTGATTGATTGCTTCTGTGGACAGGTGTCAAGCTGAGTGTGCTCCTAATCTCAGCTCGTTACCTGTATAAAAGACACCTGGGAACCAGAAATCTTTCTGATTGAGAGGGGGTCAAATACTTATTTCCCTCATTAAAATGTAAATCAATTTATAACATTTTTGACATGCGTTTTTCTGGATGTTTTTGTTGTTATTCTGTCTCTCAATGTTCAAATAAACCTACCATTAAAATTATAGACTGATCATGTCTTTGTCAGTGGGCAAACGTACAAAATCAGCAGGGGATCAAATACTTTTTAACTTCACTGTATATATATTGCCACTTTATGATAGAGAATGTTTATTGTTACATTTGTCTCTTTATGATTATTGGGATCACTGACTTGGATGCATTGACTCAAATCAAGAATATCTCGTGTTGGTTTGGTTTCCCATGTCCTTTTCCTTGACTGTGTTGTTTTATCCCTGTAGGAGAACCCTCCTCCTGCTCCTGTCAATATGCACAGCAGTACTGTCTGGAGAAGAAGACTACCGAGCACAAGGTAAGCAGCCTCCACCTCCTCCCCCACCAACTCCCCCACTCTCTCTCCAGCTGTGCATTGTAGCAGTATACACCAACCCCATTCCTACCCAGCATCCACTAGCCATCTCTGTTGCCATGGATTTGTTGTCTCATCTGTTGTGGATGAGAAAGCGACCTTTTCCAGCTATAAAGTGATGTCAACAAAAAATGAAAAGCCTTGTTCTTCAAATGGAAACTGTTTCGATATGAAACAAATTGATTGTTACAGGGCCTTGTGTGGGTTTTATAGACATGGGTCTTAGTTTGACCAAGTGACATTTCACTTGTTGGCACCAGACATTCTGAGAGGGAGGGTGAATAGTGATTCCTGGTTGCATAGTTGCAGAATGCGAGCACTTCTGATGAGTTGTTGTCATTGCTTTAGGGTTCAAACGTGCCCAGAGAATGATATTACATAAGATAAGTGATTTATGACATTACCCTAGTATCAAGGACAGGAAGTCTTCTTGATATGTGTAATTATTGCTCTGTGTTTGTATGCATGTATGTATGAGTAATAACATCATGGTGAATAGGCAGGCTGAGGCCAGAGGGTCTGTCTGTCTGCCTGTGAGTCAGAGGGACAGCTGCACATGGGAGCTCCTCTCCTCTTCCCACTCTTTTTAAAACCCTCCCTTACATGTCTGCTCTTGCTCCTCAGGTCCTAGAATGCAGGTAGACAGCCCAAATAGCCTCCTTCACTTCTCCCACGTTCCCCTGTGTGTCTCTCTCTCTCTCTCTCTCTCTCTCTCTCTCTCTCTCTCTCTCTCTCTCTCTCTCTCTCTCTCTCTCTCTCGCTCTCTCTCTCTCTCAATTCAATTCAATTCAATTCAATTCGATTCAAAGGGCTTTATTGGCATGGGAAACACATGTTAACATTGCCAAAGCAAGTGAAATAAATAATAAACAAAAGTGAATTAAACAATAAAGAAATTAACAGTAAACATTACACTCACAACAGTTCCATATATATATATATATATATATATATATATATATATATATATATATATATAGACATTTGTCTATATACAATGTTGTAACGATGTGCAGATAGTTAAAGTACAAAAGGGAAAATAAATAAACATAAATATGGGTTGTATTTCCAATGGTGCTTGCTGCTGTGATGGCACACTGTGGTTTTTCACCCAGTAGATAAGGGAGTTTATCAAAATTGGGTTTGTTTTCGAATTCTTTGTGGGTCTGTGTAATCTGTGGGAAATATATATCTCTAATATGGTCATACATTTGGCAGGAGGTTAGGAAGTGCAGCTCAGTTTCCACCTCATTTTGTGGGCAGTGTGCACATAGCCTGTCTTCTCTTGAGAGCTAGGTCTGCCTACGGCAGTCCTTCTCAATAGCAAGGCTATGCTCCCTGAGTCTGTACATAGTCAAAGCTTTCCTTAAGTTTGGGTCAGTCACAGTGGTCAGGTATTCTGCCACTGTCTACTCTCTGTTTAGGGCCAAATAGCATTCTAGTTTGCTCTGTTTTTTTTGTTAATTCTTTCCAATGTGTCAAGTAATTATCTTTCTCTCTCTCTCTCTCTCTCTTTCTCTCTCTCACTCGCTCTCGCTCTCGCTCTCTCTCTCTCTCTCTCTCTCTCTCTCTCTCTCTCTGTGTGTTTCTGTCTTTTTCTCTGTTTCTCTCTCTCTCTTTCTCTCTCTCTTTTTCTCAATTCAATTCAATTTGCTTTTTATTTGCATGACGTAACAATGTACATATTGCCAAAGCTTACTTTTGATATTTACACTATTAACATAATTAAAATAATAATAATAATAATCAATATTGTCAACGGGACAACAGTAACAACAATAACCAAGGGTCAAAATAACCATTGAACAATAACAATATAGAGGACATGTGCAGGTTGGTTGGTCTGTCAGACACTGTCCCCCAACCCACAGCTACCCAACAGGACGGGTAGCCTATCCTCATCAGAGAGGTCTTTGAAACCGTTTTGGGAAATGACATTCTCTAATTGTTTTATATTTTTGACATTTTGTCAGGAAATGCAGCTCTGTCTCAGGTTCTGCTGTGGTGCAGTGGTTGCACAGCCTTTCCTCTACAGGGAGCCATGTTTTCCTGTGTCTACCCTTCTCAATGGCAAGGCTGTGCTCACTGAGCCTGTACTTTGTCAAGGTTTTTCTAAGGTTTTGATCAGTAACCATGGTCAAATAGTTAGCCATGGTGTACTGTCGATTTAGGGCCAGATATCACTGCATTTTACTTTGTGCTTGTGTTTCCCAATAAGCAATGTAATTTTGTTTTGACTGTGTTGTAATTTGGTTTATTCTGATTGATTGGATGTTCTGGTCCTGAGGCTTCAGTGTGTTAGTATAACAGGTTTGCAGGGCTTGGTAATGATATGAGAGGGGGTCACTGTATTTGAGATGTTTCCAGAACTTAATTGCCCTTTCTCTCTCTCTCTCTCTCTCTCTCTCTCTCTCTCTCTCTCTCTCTCTCTCTCTCTCTCTCTCTCTCTCTCTCTCTCTCCTCGCTCTCTCTCTCTCTCTCTCTCTGTCTCTCTCTCTCTGTCTCTCTCTGTCTCTCTCTGTCTCTCTATCTCTCTCTCTCTCTCTCTCTCTCTCTCTCTCTCTCTCTCTCTCTCTCTCTCTCTCTCTCTCTCTCTCTCTCTCTCTCTCTCTGTCTCTGTCTCTTTCTCTGTGTGTCTCTCTCTCTCTCTCTCTCTCTCTGTCTCTCTGTCTCTCTTTCTCTCTCACTAAGTACACCAATGAATTAAACTGAAGAGAACAGGGAAACTAAAGGTCAACCTTACTGAGATGAATGCTTTAGTGTGTTTTGGCAACAGCTCTTTCTCTGGACAGATTCAGCGGATAAGTTGATTAGGTGATAAGGTGATAAGGTGATAGCAATCAGTATTCCAGATAAGTATCAGGAAAAGAGACAGCAGTTGAGAGGCTTGGTCGGATGATTACATATTTCTGTCTCTCCTCTCTCCTCCCCTCCTATGACCGTTGCAGAGCAACAACAAGTTCAGTCAGCGTTGTATGTTTAGCTGTCGGTGTTATTGTCCACTGGAGGAGGAACTGCTGTCAATCAAGTTCAAATCTAGTTTCACGTGGCATGGGTCTCAACACACGTTACAGTAATGAGGCAAAAACAAGCAAACAGAAACTACTAGGCCTACATCTGCGAAGGACATTATTATGGTGCAAGACCCTGGCTGACACCAGGGGTGAAAGTAGATGTAATTTCTTACCGGTACGGGACACCCAAGTGCGCGCACGCATTTTTAAAAATAGGCCTACTACAAATATTACAGGGTAGCCTACTCTACTGACACTGACAAACAGATCAATAAAAACGATATTGTCTGATCCATATAATGGGCCTACGAAAAGGGGAGACACATACAATATGACGTCCATCTAACCTGGAGGAGGAAGTTATTGTCCAAAAACAAACAGAAGTGGCACTGACCCAATGATAAAGACAGTGATGCACACTCACCGGGGATATGGCCGATGTTCTCCGCTGGTGCCAATAAGATAGGCTACTGTTCGCTCAATTAAGTTAAGAATTTTTGATAACTAAAAGACAGATTGGAGTCTTTTCATTGTCATCTCTTTACAGCAATAGCCATTTGCTTTCCAAATAGCTTTTCCTCGATTGTATTTTTAAATATTGTGATATGCCTGACTGGGTGTCTCTACTTTTCACTGACAGTCACAACTCAACAATCATCTCATTGGTATTTGCAGCACACGCTGCCCAAATTGCAGGCCCTTCCGACTGTAGGCTATGCGATTTAAAACACAGCTATTTTTTTTTAGCTAATGATCCTCTGTGGCCAAACCATGCTTTCTGGTGTAGTAGCCTATTTTGAATGATTGTATTTATTTCTATATAGACAGGAGTAAGCTAATTAGGCTATATAATTTTGGCAATGTAATTCAGTTTACTTTAGGGAAAGCTTAGCTTTCCCTAGCCTCATGGACACACCGCCTATGACTTTTAATGTGGCAGAAACACAACCAGTCATGATGTTTTCATCTGATTGTCAAACAGTCACTTATCAAAGGCGCTCCTCTGGGCTACTCGCGCACTTTCATCCACTCACAAAATCATTCCAGCATCCAAACCCCAACAGTGCACCCGCAATTTGATGAATGGAAAGAGACATCAGTTACAAAACACCTAAACGTGTATTGTAATGACATTCTGTGATTGTCATTAGGCCTACACTGGTAGCCTGAATTGATGAATCCACTGTTGTCCACGCGTGCCTCGGTCTCGGCCACTCATCTCCGCAAGCGTTTCGGCCACTCATCTCCACCTTGACAAAATGTAAGTGTTCTCCTCAAACCACAACACAATTTGGAGCATATACCACCCGGTTTCTAGCCATTTCATTAATTTTTCATGCGGCTGACATGCATTAATGTTAAATAATGGTGTAATAGCCTATAGTTGTTTGGGCATGTTGTATTAATTATGATAGGCTCACGTTTTACCGGTACGGTGTACCCCCACTATTTATTTTGCCGGGACGCCGTACCAGACCGTACCACCTTACTTTCACCCCTGGCTGACACTCAACTTGAAGAAAACAGTGTACTGATGGGGGCTGGCCACTCAACATGTACATTGCAGAAGACAGGGATATTACAGAGGACACGCCAGACATACTCCATATGCTTCCAACATGAATTGGCTCCACTCCTCCTCCTAAGGCAGGTCTACCCCCATCTCTACTCCTCCTAAGGCAGATCTACCCCCATCTCTACTCCTCCTAAGGCAGGTCTACCCCATCTCTACTCCTCCTAAGGCAGATCTACCCCCATCTCTACTCCTCCTAAGGCAGGTCTACCCCCATCTCCACTCCTCCATAGGCAGACCTACCCCCATCTCTACTCCTCCTAAGGCAGGTCTACCCCCATCTCTACTCCTCCTAAGGCAGGTCTACCCCCATCTCTACTCCTCCTAAGGTAGGCCTACCCCCATCTCTACTCCTCCTAAGGCAGGTCTACCCCCATCTCTACTCCTCCATAGGTAGGCCTACCCCCATCTCTACTCCTCCTGAGGCAGGTCTACCCCCATCTCTACTCCTCCTGAGGCAGGCTCAACTCAGGCTAACCCCAGGAAGTCACAGTTGCTCCAAGTCCTTTACCACCACGCTAGTATGTTATTATTCTGTCTGTGTATCATTGTAGACCCCACCAACACTACACCACCACTACACAGCAGGATCAATCCATCATAAGAAGAAGAGGAGGAGGAATGCAGAAAAGAGCAGAATGCTCAGTGACTGACTGAGGGCTTGGCTAGGGCAGCTTGTCTTCTCATAATGAGACAGCTTGGAATCCTGGCTAACGTTACCCCAGGCGAAGAATGTCAAGGACATCGATTCTCTGTGCTGTGCAGCTAGCGAGAGGAGAGGAGAGGAGAGGAGAGGAGAGGAGAGGAGAGGAGAGGAGAGGAGAGGAGAGGAGAGGAGAGGAGAGGAGAGGAGGGGAGAGGAGGGGAGAGGATAGGAGGGGAGGGGAAAAGAAGGGAGAGAAGAGGACAGTAGAGGAGAGGAGAGATCTATTGCAGATACTTAAGCTGCATCCCAAATGGTACCCTTTTCCCTATGTAGTGCACTACAGGCCCTGGTCAAAAGCAGTGTACTAAATAGGGAATAGGGTGCCATTTGGGATGCAGAACAGCTAGTCCCCCAGGCTGCAGACAGGAACGAGAGGATCCCATAAGCACATGAACTCAGACTTGGGCACCGTGAAGCATTTTTCAAGGCCTCTATGGATGGACGGACAAAGCAACCTTTTGGCTGATGGGTTAAATACTAGTAAAACCACAGACATCCTGACACCAGCAGCACGCCGGCGGCATACTCACTAAACACACTCACCACACAACCACACAACCACCAGCTCCCTGCACCATACTCAGCTATCTATCAGAGAGTTCAGGGGGTGGAGGGGATCTTCCACTTTGTAAATCCTTGGACATGAGCCCATTGCAGTGTAAAGAAATGTAAACAGTATTTTTCAAAATACATGATATGTTATGTTATTTACAGTTTAGGCATAAAGTTAATGGTCACCAATGTTACTGTTTGGATCCCCATTTTAGACACTGCTAATAACATTTGATTATGTTATGATCAATGAATCCATAATGCTTTTTGCTAAGTGTGTCCATGTGAACATGTTAAAGCTACAAAAGCTCCAAAGGTAAACGTCAGTCACCATCTGTTACCCATTCCTCCCCACATTTATGCTGTCAACATTTATACCACGCTTTTCTAAATAAGTTATTGTCTGTTCGATTTGACCCGTGACCAAGGTGAAAGGTCTCGAGGTCATACATGTGCGACTCGTTCTAAAATAGCTGTGTTACAGCTTTTTACCAGTCTGCGTTCTTGACTGTTTTCTTTTTAAAACTGCGGTGATGTGTTTGTGTGTTTTGCCTTTTACTTCAGTTTTTACGACCACGTTGAACCTGCTGTGACAACAACACACTATAGAAGCCTTGTTTTAAGTGCAAAACACTGGTTGAGTGTGTGTGTTTGTGTGTGTGCGAGTGTGCGTGTGTGTCTTCCTCCCCCTCCTCCTCCTCCTCTCCCTCCTCCTCCTCCTCTACCTGTTCCTCCTCCTCCTTCTCCTCCTCCTCCTCCCAGGATCTCCCCACTGACATTTTCCTGTTTCCTGGATTCCACTGAGTTACTGCCTTAGTCTGCCAATTTCTCCCTCTCTCACACACACACACACACACACACACACACACACACACATACACACACACAGTCGGTAAAACCGTTGAGTCTTGATTCCTTTTGATTTGAAGGTTCATAACATATTTTATAAGTCTTTGTTCTCATTTGTCATGTTGTGCTTTTCCGAAAATATTGTGCCATGCTGTTGACATTTGTACACTCTCAGGGAATAACGGGGCTAGAGGAAAACATTACGCTCTTAGAAAAAAGGGTTACAAAAGGGTTCTTCAGCTGTCCCGAAGGAGAACCCTTTTTGGTTCCAGGTAGAACCCGTTTGGGTTCCATGTAGAACCCTTTCCACAAAGAGTTCTACCTGGAACCAAAAAGGGTTCTCCTATAGGGACAGCTGAAGAACCCTTTTGTAACCCTTTTTTCTAAGAGTGTAATGTTTCCCTCTAGCCCCGTTATTCCCTGATTCAAGCCTAGCTAACTACCATGCTGAGAAACTCTTTCCACTACTTTTAAACTAATTTCTAAACGCTGTTCTCCTGCTGAACTTCAATGTCAGCAGGTCAGACATGTAGTTTGAGGAATCACCTGGGAGAGAGGAAAATTCATGACTCAGCTTGTTAAGAAAGAGAGGATCATGAATCTCTGTTGGCAGATTGATTCAAACAGGCTGTTTGAAACACACACACACACACTGCTGTGTGATAGTACTGTACTGTACCATCTATCCCTGTGTAGTCCCCTGTCTGGACTCATCTGGCACCCAGCTGCCTCGCTCACTGGCTTGGCTGCCTGGCTGTCTGAGGAGGATTATGGGTAATCTGTGATGTCATGGCAGCCAAGCCTTGATCAGACCTTCCACTTATTTATTCACTTCATTCACTTCCTGTGCTTCTTCTACTTGCGTTCCTTTCTTTCTTTCTTTTTTTCTTTGTTTCTTCTTCTTCTTCTTCTTCTTCTTCTTCTTCTTCTTCTTCTTTTCTTCTTCTTCTTCTTCTTCTTCTTCTTCTTCTTCTTCTTCTTCTTCTTCCATCTCCTTTCCTACCTTGTCCTCCTCCAACACTTAGAAAAAAAGGTTCAAAAAGGGTTCTTCGGCTCTGCCTGACCCATAGGAGAACCCTTGGAAGAACCCTTTTTGGTTCCCGGTATAACCCTTTGGTTCCAGGTAGACCCTTTTGGGTTCCATGTAAAAGTCTTTCCACAGATGGTTCTACGTGGAATCCAAAATAGTTTTACCTGGAACCAAAAAGGGTTCTACCAGGAACTAAAAAGGGTTCTCCTATGGGGACAGCCAAAGAACCCTTTTGGAACCCTTTTTTCTAAGAGTGTAGAGTGATGATGCTAATGTCCTCTTCCTATCACTGTTTGTAAGGTTTTAAAATGTTGCAAGTGTCTGTCTGACTGTCTGACTGACCTCTCTCCCCTCTCTGCTCCACAGGTGTCGATATCCTCCATTGGCTGGGCCTCACCGGCAGCAGAGAGACCCTCTCCCCTGGGACCAGCTCCTCTTCCCTTCCCTCTCCTTCCTCCTCTACCCCAGGAGCCGGGGTCCTACTCAGCCCGGACTCCCACATTGAAGCCGCCACAGGGGGTCTGTTCCCGCCGGAGCTCGGTGAGGAGTTTTCTGTTGTGGTTAGCCTGAGCTCCTGGCGAGCGAACAATGCTTTCCTTTTCAGCGTGCGTGATGGCAGGGACAAGCTGCAGTTTGGCATCCAGCTGCTGCCCAGGAAGGTGGTGGTGTACACCGGCGAAAAGGCCTCTGTCTATTTCACCTACGACGTGCACGACGGGCGCCAGCACTCTTTCGCTGTGGGCGTGCGGCCGCGCTCAGTGTCGTTCCATGCGGACTGCGGGGCGGTGCAGCAGCGAGAACAGACGCTGACCCGGTCACAGGGGCTAGGGTCTGGATCTAGAGGCCTGCTCACCCTAGGAAGGATTAAGTCTAAAGCAGCCCAGTTCCAAGGCTTCATATGCCAGCTGGAAATCTACCCCTCAGCCCAGGCTGCTGCGCGTTACTGCCACTACCTTAAAAAACAGTGCTGGCTGGCCGACACTTTCCGATCGCCACCCCCCAGCTCGGATATGGAGGTTTCCGGCTCCTTGGCTTTCTCCCCTGTTCCTCCTTCTCCAGAGTCCCAGACAGTGGTGGTGCCCCTCTCCCTGGCTGTAGACTCCCAGCAGTCCACCACCCTGGCCGGATCAGCCCCCAGCCCCTCCCTGGAGGGGTCCGGAACACCGTATTTAAGCCCCTCAGAGCGGTCTCAACTGGGGGTCAGGACCCAGACCCAGAGCTTCCTGCTGGAGCACCTCACCTCTATCCATACCCCCACAGCAGGCCCCATTGGCCCATCCTCAGGCACCCTCAGTGGGCTGGAGGCCATGGATATCACACACATGAGTACCAACTCCAGCTCCAGATCCAGCCCAACAGGGGGCTCCACCAGGCAGTCTCCCCAGTCTGAGAATGACACGGAGAAGGAGGAGGAGGAGGAGGAGGAGGAGGGGGAGGAGGAGGAGGAGGAGAGGAGCCCCAGGAGGTCCCAACGGGTCACCACAGCCACCCCAGGCCTGATCTCCCCTGTCAGGCAGAGCCGCTTGAAGGAGGGCCTGAGGAACAGCTCCAGCTTCAGGCCTAGAGACTCTCAGCCCCAGCCCACTAACCACCTCCTGGACAACCAGCTCAGACCCAACAGCACCACCCTGTACCGGGAGAACCAGGTGGACACCTCAGAGGAACATGGCCAGGAAGGGGCCTACGATGTGGGCATGGAAGGCTACGACTATGGATACGAGGAACCAGATTACTTCTACAGAGACTATGATGAGGCTTTTCCCGGCCCCAAAGGAGACCCAGGTCCTCCGGTAAGTGTTTGTAATTCATAAATTCTAATAATAGATATGAGAATGTTAGAAACTTGTCTTCGTAGTGTGTTTCCCGGAAGTGAGAGCAGAGGCGTGCATGAGCAATGGGGGAAAATTACAATGCATCATTAATTAAGCCTACTTTAGGGTGATTAAGCCTTGAGTGTTCTGTTGGCCCTCTCTTTTAAACACACCCATCTCAGCCTGAAAAAAATGTAAAATGAAAGAAAATATTTTGTCAGGGCCTTGTATTGATTTAGAGGCGAGGTGAGGGCGTGTCCAAGCACTTTTCTTTTTTCATGTATCAACAGGTGGTTAAAATAGCACATGTCATTCCCCTTTTGAAATAATGCCAGTGACTCGTGCATACTCTTGTGTAAGCGGGGAGGGGTGTAATTTATAACTGAGGGTTGCTCCCTATAGCCTAGCGACAAAAGAGCATCAAACAAGCTGACGTCAGCTAGCTAGCTGTAAAGGTTCAAGGAGAACAAGACTATACCATTCTGTCATATCGGCATGCTGATCTATTGCTTATGGCCCTATGGTAGCCTCGGACACAGCTGATTGAAGTGTTTCCAAGTCAGTGTCTTGCTCCTCAATCTTCTCTCCTGAAGGACTTGAAGCCACAATCTGTAGTTTATTTGACCATTGAACAGTAGTAACTTTATTTATTGCAGATTACACCTTTACCGAGAGGTGAAAGTACAAGCTTAATTTATGTTTCTCTCATCAACTCAATGAGCCTAGAACTGGTAGACAAATGTTTAGGAGGGAAACCAAACCAGACTATTACTGTTTTCCATAATTCAAGGAGACAGATATTGACTCGTTTTTCATCCTCCTTGACTTATGTGTTGTGAAAATCAGAGCAGCCAATGACTGTTGAGTACTCTCTAACAGGCTCCATGTTTTGGATGTAGGGTCAGCACAAGGTCAGTGGGTCAGTGTGTGATTGTGATGTCACCACCTTCTGCACTCAGAGCTCCAGATTGAGAATATGGCTATGTTCCATTCAGCGTTCTCCTGTGCTCCATGCTTTCCCATGCTCAATGCGCCCAGTTCTGTGCTCCATTTACCTGCTCTGGAGCATGCAAGTACAGTGAATGGAACACAAAAAGTATCTCACCCTCAGAGAGGCTTTGGCTCCAGATAGTCAGTGTAGAAGCGTACAGTAAACACATTTACATTTACATTTACGTCATTTAGCAGACGCTCTTATCCAGAGCGACTTACAGTTAATAAGTGCATACATTTTTCATACAAACACAGGTGCTTATTCTGAATATGCAATCATCATTGCCTATACTGTACAATAGTTTTCATGCCCAAAGATTTTTGGTAACTCTTTATTTTACAGGCCATTATTTATAATTTTATTTTTAAATGTTTTTACTCGATATACAAACGTACACATACAAACAACAACTTACAGACACACACAAACAATGACTTAATCTCATCTTCCCAGACTCACATGCTCACACCCCCATCCCTAGTGCCTGCATTTTTGTTTGCCACTTGGCCTTTAAATTGTATCCATTTATTTTTCTCGTCACCCATGCTATTTCAATATTTCAATAATAAATCATTCGATTTTTCCATTGGGTTAATGATGGCGGATTGATTGATTTCCACGTTTTTAGTATAAATTTTTTCAATTGATGAGAGTGATGAGAAGAGAATCGTCCATCCCATTGGGTATGTCAGTACACCCCCATAAGCCATGTCTTGAAATATGCAGACAGATTAATTAAAAGTAAGTTTACATTGTAATACTTCTCACAGCCAACATCCTAGCACCACCCACAACTTCCGGACTTTATAGCATTCCCAGAAAGTATGGATTATTGAGTTATTATTAGTTTTACACTGAAGACATGACTTGTATAATAAATTCTATACATTAGTTTATACTGGATTAAGCGTCCATTTTTGTTAACTGTAATTGTGTTAGTTATGCTTCAACATTCCCTCCATCTTAATTTTTTTCTAAAAGATTGTCAGTTGGATATGCTCTCTGCAAGGTTTTGTATATCTTCTCTATCCACAGTAGGTTGGTGGCACCTTAATTGGGGAGGACGGGCTCGTAATGGCTGGAGCGTCGTAGGTGGAATGGTATCAAATACATCAAACATATAGTTTCCATGTGTTTGATGCCATTCAATTTGCTCCATTCCAGCCATTTATTATGAGCTGTCTTCCCCTCAGCAGCATTCACTGTCTCTATCATATGAATATCATTTTCTGACTCAAATAAGGTTGCTCTGATGTCCAAAAGATTTCAAATTGAAATTTTGTGATATGTAACTTTTAAGTTGCCTGTATTTGAAACTATCTACATTGGTCAGTCCAAAATTACTATTTAATTCTATCATGGAAATAAATGTATTACTTTTTAATTCTATCATGGAAATAAATGTATTACTTTTTAATTCTATCATGGAAATAAATGTATTACTTTTTAATTCTATCATGGAAATAAATGTATTACTTTTTAATTCTATCATGGAAATAAATGTATTTGATGGTTTCTATGCCTTACATTTTTCACGTGGACGAATTTATCGGTGAATTCTGAAAAGCTATCCAAGGATTGTTCCATAGGGTTGTGTTTTTAGGGAGTGATATTGGTTCTTGTAGAATACGTTTCATTTTCTTCCATATTGTTATAGTGTTCTTAACTATGAAGTTGTTAATGTTCTTAGCTTTATCCTTTGAAAATAGACACGTGAAAAGATTCTGGGGATGAGCATGCGCATCTTCAATATGTACCCATTGTTCCTCTTTAATGCATGAAACAATATGTCGCAAGTAAAAGCCTTGGGTAGCGAGTTGATACAATTCCAAGTCTGGAAGTTTAAAATCACCCTCAGACTGAGGAAGATGTAAAACTTTCCAGAGCCCCACCTGCTTTGAGCCCCACCTGTTTAGCTAAAATATATTTATATATATATAGTGCATTCGGAAAGTATTCAGACCTCTTGACATTTTCCACATTTTGTTATGTTATAGCCTTATTCTAAAATTGAATAAAATAAATAGAAATCCTCAGGAATCTACACACAATACCCCATAATGACAAAGTGAAAACAGGTTTTTAGAATTTTTGCAAATGTATTAAAAATAAAAACAGAAATACCTTATTTACATAAGTATTCAGACCCTTTGCTATGAGACACTAAATTGAGGTCAGGTGCATCCTGTTTCCATTGATCATCCTTGAGATGTTTCTACAACTTGATTGGAGTCCACCTGTGGTAAATTAAATTGACTGGACATGATTTGGAAAGGCACACACCTGTCTATATAAGTTCCCACAGTTGACAGTGCATGTCAGAGCAAGAACCAAGCCATGAGGTCAAAGGAATTGTCCGTAGAGCTCCAAGAAAGGATTGTGTCGAGGCACAGATCTGGTGAAGGGTACCAAAACATTTCTGCAGCATTGAAGGTCCCCAAGAACACAGTGGCTTCCATCATTCTTACCTGGAAGAAGTTTGGAACCACCAAGACTCTTCCTAGAGCTAGCCACCCGGCCAAACTGAGCAATCGGGGGAGAAGGGCCTTGGTCAGGGAGGTGACCAAGAACCCGATGGTCACTCTGACAGAGCTCTAGAGTTCCTTTGTGGAGATGGGAGAACCTTCCAGAAGGACAACCATCTCTGCAGCACTCCACCAATCAGGCCTTTATGGTAGAGTGGCCAGACGGAAGCCACTCCTCAGTAAAAGGCACATGACAGCCCGCTTGGAGTTTGCCAAAAGGTACCTAAAGACTCTCAGACCATGAGACACAAGATTCTCTAGTCTGATGAAACCAAGATTGAACACTTTGGCCTGAATGCCAAGCGTCACTTCTGGAGGAAACCTGGCACCATCCCTACGGCGAAGCATGGTGGTGGCAGCATCATGCTGTGGGGATGTTCTTCAGCGGCAGGGACTGGGAGACTAGTCAGGATCGAGGCAAAGATGAACGGAGCAAAGTACAGAGAGATCCTTGATGAAAACATGCTCCAGAGCGCTCATTTTTACATTTACATTTAAGTCATTTAGCAGACGCTCTTATCCAGAGCGACTGACAGGTAGTGAATACATACATGTTTTGTTTTTTTTCTTTCATACTGGCCCCCCGTGGGGCGAAGGTTCACCTTCCAACAGGACAATGACCCTAAGCACACAGCCAAGACAACGCAGGAGTGGCTTTGGGACAAGTCTCTGAATGTCCTTGAGTGGTCCAGCCAGAGCCCGGATTTTAACCCGATCGAACATCTCTTTAGAGACCTGAAAATAGCTGTGCAGCAACACTCCTCATCCAACCTGACAGAGCTTGAGAGGATCTGCAGAGAAGAATGAGAGAAACTCCCCAAATACAGGTGTGCCAAGCTTGTAGCGTCATACCCAAGAAGACCCGAGGCTGTAATCGCTGCCAAAGGTGCTTCAACAAAGTACTGAGTAAAGGGTCTGAATACTTATGTACAGTATATGTGCATTTTTTTTTATTTTTTTTACTGTCATTATGGGGTATTGTGTGTAGATTGAAGAGGGGAAAAAACAATTTAATCAATTTTAGAATAAGGCTGTAACGTAACAAAATGTGGAAAAAGTCAAGGGGTCTGAATACTTTCCAAATGCGCTGTAGTGTACTTTATTTACCAGGTTTATTTGCCATTAAGTACTATGCTTTATTTGAGTTTAACCTGTAGTTGTTGGCTCTCTTCAAAAGTTAAAGATCGTATTCCTGCTTAAGTTCAGAAATGTAATTTTCTTGTTTACCTTGTAAACATTTTCTATGGGCTTTTCTATGAGTGATTTATTTTTCTTTAATTTTAATTTCGAAATCAGATTTAACTTTAGCAGAGTATGATATTATCATTCCCCTACTGTACGCCTTAAAGGCATCTCAAATTATATCAGGGGTCGGCTTTTCTCTTTCCTCTATGTCTACATTTGTAATGGTAAAGGTTTTTTATTTTTTCGTTTACATATTTAATGCATTTCGGGTCCAGAAGATGCGCACTGTTCATTCTCCAAATTATTTTGCTAACTGTATTTTCTATTGGTGTAATTAAGCATGATACCGGATAATGATCCGATATCACTATATCATGAATTGTTGAATCCAGTAAATTGTTGAGTGCATTTTTTGAAATAAAAATGTAGTCAATTCTTGAAAAGCTTTTCTGACTTTCAGAAAAAAAAGAATAGTATTTTGTTGTTGGGAATAGTAATCTCCAGGTGTCCTGTAAATTATTTGTAGAGATGACATTTTTCAGCCTCTTTGGAGGCTCCCTACAGTAAATCTGCCTTTTTTATTACTACGTCTGCCAATCTTATCGAATGTATGATTTAGGTCACCTGCTAAAATAATAGTTCCTTTCGGGATTTGATCTAATATAGCTTGAATTGTATCTAAAACACCAGATTGATCCCTGGTGGGATATACTGTACAATGAAATCAATGTGTAACTTTCACCATGTAAGTTACAATTCAACATTAGAAAACGTCCTTCTTGGTCCATGTGCTGGGATATAAGGGAAAATTGTGTATTCTTATTTATCAGGATGCCTACACCTCTGCTGTTACTACAGTAGGTGGCAGCATAGGCCTTTCCAACCTAGCTCCTCTTTAAATGTTACATTTCTCGTTTTTTTTTGTAACTCTTGCAAGAAAACCACATCTGCTGACAGTCTTTTTTTCATCATGAAGCCCGTGAACTTTTCATGTGATAAGTTGGACTTTGTTGATCTTTACTTGTATAGAATCAAAGTTAACCTATCTGTTCCATCTATCATTGAAGAACCAGGTAAAACATTTTAGCAGACATGACATATGAGGGAAGTGGGCATTCCATAGAATGGGAGGAACATAGTGTAAACACATAGTTATTGTATACATTACAGCACATTATTTAGCAGGTAGTAATTTTGAAATAACTGAAATAGCAATGACCTACTCTGCTGAAAAAAACAGCATAGATTAGCATAGGCAGCCTTCGCTGTGTTTTTGATGGTGACCACTAGCCTTCGCTGTATTTTGGACACTGGTGACCAGCATAAACTGGTCACCAGCGTACCTCCATATCCTGGTCACCAGCAAAACCAGCATTAAGTCACCTTATTATGCTAGCTTTGCAAAGTGATGTTTAATTCCTATTGGAATCCAGCCAGAGTGGGGATATCCAAAAATGTGAACTTTTATTCACTCACAATCTGCATTCAGAATGACTGCCAGGGTTAGAAAGATGAACGAATGAAATTATCTAAACCATCTAAACTGGAACAACCATTTCAGTAACGGGTGCAATAAGTCCAACTAACAGATTGGATTAGTTTAGATTAGTTTGTATGTTATTTATCTTTGTGTAGCATAAAAAAACTGATAATGAAACAAACAATAAATAAAAAATCATACGGCAATAGAGCATGCTGGGAAATATGATCATGATGGCCGTGGTTTTGCAGAGCAGCTGGACCAGCATAGACCAGCATGGACCAGCTTGGTCACCAGCATACCAGCATCACCAGTATAATTGCATAAGCTGGCATACCAGCAGCATGAGCTGGTCAACAGCATCACCAGCTTGACCAGCTAGTCGGCCAGCCTAACCAGCTAGACCATGCTGGTCAGACCAGCTTGACCAGCATCAGACCAGCACTGACCAGCGTAGACCAGCATAGACCAGCATAGACCAGCATGCTGATTTTTTCAGCAGGGTACTACTTGGTGCATTAACATTTATGGTATTTTGATTGAGTCCCATTGAGATCCAGTTTGACTCAACGCTGGGATTTGAGGAGGATGTTTGGGGAAGTTCACCCCAGCTGCACACTTCAAAGGCACTTCAAAGAGGGAGGAAGTACAGATTTCTCAATCATCACCTTCATGATTCACTTCCTCTCTCTGAAATACATTTCACTGCTGGTACTATTAGTACCAGCAGTGAACCTGGTTCAACCACACTGAACAATGGTGAGTGCAGCATTCAGGCTGATGTTACCTACAGTAGAAAGCAAATGAACAGATGTTACATGGCACATACCATAAAGATGCATTTAAAAGCAAAAAGACATAAGGGGCTGTGCAGAATGTTGACTATACTCCCAGTTGTAGGGTTTTGTTAGG
>NC_059211.1:30446357-30558857 GCF_020615455.1 Coregonus clupeaformis
GCACGGCGGCCGGTGTGTGTATCAGTATGAGCCGCGCGCGCCTCACAATCGCCTCACGGGGACCGGGCATCTTGCGGCATGTGTCGAGGGAGAGTTGAGTTTAGAGGGATACTTTACAGGCGCTGAAAGCCGATACACTGCTGTTTGCGCATAGAGAGAAAGGGGAAAGATAAGGTATAGAAGACAATACATTTAAGCCGATTGAAATGGAAACAACACACACTGCCCTTGTCTTGTGCACCAAGAACACTCCAATGGTGTGGGTAAATGGGGGATTTTTTTTCTCCCATCAATTGAATTATAGGTTAGGCTCAGAATGCAGTTATGTATTTATTTACAGGGCCACTGTCATCTGAACTGGACGTGAAGGACAACATATCTCTTTGTCAATGGACTCAATTAATTGCCATTTATAAATAACGTTTTAATAGAGGGGTATTGATTTATGTTTGCCGTCATAATTGCAAGGCCACACTATGAAAAGCTTCTTCAAGCATCCTTTCTCTTACTGGTTTTTACTCTCAAACGCAGACAATTTTTTATATAATGCTGTTGTTATAAGACAACAATAACATAACATTTTAACAAAACACTATTGCTGTTTTATACGTGTAATAATATATGAATGATACATGTCTAGTCAATAGCAACGTAGGCTACTACAACACACCACACCCAAACACCCAAACACACCTACTCTTTATTATCTTCATATCAACTGTTAATACTGCTCCTTTCAATAATTAGCTTTGTTTTCATCTAAGAAATATAGCCTTCTAGGCTGTGTGTCATGGGTATATTTTATACTTTATGTAAGACATTTTGCCTAGGCTATATATAAATGTCCACAGTGGACCAGGGCTCACAGCAGTCCATCATAATTGTATGATTGATTATCATGCTAATATGATTTGCTATTGGATTGTTGCTATGCTAATCATTTTCCAACCACAGAGAAACCCAGCATGTCTATAATATGGATAGCAGGCTCTCTATTTCTGTGTAAAACTCATATTCCTGAGATCAATGTTTACATCCTTTTCCTAGTTTCCACACAATACATTAATACAAAATATGGATTCAAACACAAGACCATGGTATAATCCAAGCCTTTTTTATACAGGATGTACGTACACTATATGGTCCTGTTCCTGTATATCCATAAAGCCCACACCCTGTAGGAAACTGCTGTGTGACCTTGTAATCTGTCATTCTACCGATGAACCCGAAAATACTGCTTTCTCTCCTCCCTCCCTTCTCTTCTCTCCTCCCTCCCTCCCTCCCTCCCTCCCTCCCCTTCTCTCCTCCCTCCCTTCCCTTCTCTCCTCCCTCCCTCCCTCCCTCCCTCCCTCCCTCCCTCCCTCCCTCCCTCCCTCCCTTCTCTCCTCCCTCCCTTCCCTTCTCTCCTCCCTCCCTTCCCTTCTCTCCTCCCTCCCTTCCCTTCTCTCCTCCCTCCCTTCCTTCTCTCCTCCCACCCTCCCTCCCTCCCTCCCCTTCTCTCCTCCCTCCCTTCCCTTCCCTTCTCTCCTCCCTCCCTTCCCTTCTCTCCTCTCTTCTCTTCTCTTCTTTTCTCCCTTCTCTCCTCTTCTCCCAGCTTTCTCTCCTCTCCTCCCTGCTGTTAGCAAAGGTTACTGTAGAATAATGGGAATAGACGCTAGCAGCTTTATACTATATAGCTTTCCATTTTTCTCCTGCTCCTGGTAAATATACTCTGTGTGTGTGTGTGTGTGTGTGTGTGTGTGTGTGTGTGTGTGTGTGTGTGGCTGGAGTCTGTCCTCTGTGGACGCTGGTCTGACGGTTGGTTCTACAAAGCCTCTGTGCCATCAAATTGATTAATCTTAATAACTACCAGCTGATTTGCACAACAAATTATATGCGGAAAAGCACTGAATATTGTGTGCATGCGTAGGCGTACTGAATGTGCAACTAGCTCTCACATTCTCACTGCAGAATTAAACGTTTACATACGTTTCTCCAAACATCACATTTCGAAGTTGCTCCAAAGGTCAAAATTGGTTAACTCCTGCTCAGTATTGTTCCGTTTCTCCAAACCATCAAAATTAGAAGGTTAAGGTTTTGGATAGGGTTAAAACATTAAGTTTAGGCACTCATTCCGAATGTTTAAGCCCTAGCAAAACCCAAGCCTACTTGATATTAATAGTGCTCACTGTTGCCCCTAGTGGCCGGTTTTGAAGAAATTTCCAGTCCAATTTCGAAGTCACTCCTGAGCGATCTGCCTGGAATGTGTGTGTGTTTAAACTGTATTCATGTAAATTGTGTGTGTGTGTGTGTGCGTGTTTTGGGGGATGGTTGTTTCTTTTCACCCTTGATAATGGTCAAACACGGTATTGGCGGTATTTGCCAATCTGTGTATACAGACAATATGGCTACTGTCTCACTCAAAAGGAGGAGTGAATTAGTAATAATAGTTAAAGATTTAAACAGCCCATTTAACAGTGCTGTGGTGTCTGGCCAGCCAGGCCAGTGTAGCAGATACCCAGAACCCAGACGAGGAGGATAGGACATTAGGCATGGGGCCCAGTTACAGCTCAGCAGAAGACAAAGTAAAACAGACTGAGCATCTTTATGCTACTTAGTTAAATAAAGGGACTCCTTGTTCTTCATGTTGATGTGGTGCCGCAACCACAATACAAGGAAGTTATGTTTTCATTTGCATTTAGGCCTACAGTATGGTGCTGTACTACACAGTGCACAGCCTTCCCTCGCAGTTTACCACATCGCAGCTAGTCAGTACTGGGACGGGATTCATAAACCATCTCAGAGTAGGATTGCTGATCTAGGATCAGTTTGGACTTTTAGATCACAATCAATACAATTGCATGGACACGGCAGACCTGATCCTAGATCAGCACTCCTACTCTGAGAGGCTTTATGGATTCAGGCTCAGAACTCTCCTATCTCTCAGTGGTGTTTTCATTTGTACCACATACTGTAGAGACAGACAGAGAGCAGCCACATCACGTCAGGTCTGGAGACACTACTCACTCATCTGAAAATCATCGGTTAATGTAGTGTGACAGTCAGTGAGAGCAGGGAAGAGGGAGAGGGGAAGATGGAGGGAGGAAGAGGTGTAAAGGAAGGGAGAGGGAAAGGGAGGGTGGAGGGAGGAAGGAAGGGGAAGAGAGAGGGAAAGGGGGGATGGAGGGAGTTAGGGGAAGAGAGAGGAGGATGGAGGTAGGAGGAGGTGTCTGGGAAGAGAGAGGGGGATAGACTTAAAAAGTGTAAGGGCAGAGATAGGGAGATGGAGGGAGGGAGGGAGGGAGGGAGGGAGATGGAGGGAGGGAGGGAGGGAGGGAGGGAGGAGGAGGGGAAGAGCGGGATGTAAGACAGCAGTTATCTATGGTGGAGTAGGTATGACACAACTAAAGGAGCAGCGCTGAGTTGTTGCTGTCGACATCGATGACATCTCAGCCGTGAAAGTGCTGTAACGCGACCGTGTAACTGTGTAGCCAGCGGGCGCCATGGCGAGACGATATCATGATCTCACGGCATGCACGGCAACAGCACCGTAAACATTCTGTTGCACTATGACATCTGACCTTTGAGTTACCTGGCCTGAAACACCTGCTTAGTCAGTGCTCTAGGTCTGTGTGTTCCACCACAATGTACTGATCCAGGATGCTGTGTATAGTAGAGGACCACTATCAGTATTAGTAGCATTCAGTGTCCTGGGAGTAGAGTGTGAACAACTGGGAGGAAGGAGGGGTCAGTAGTGACATAGCTGCTAGTAGAAACTGAGAGAGGAGGGGTGTGCACTGTATAATACATCAACAGCACCATACAGATACAGATGCCAGTATGCTGCACTCACCTCTCTCAAGGGAGGAGGGACATATCAGGGCTGTTACTTATACTGTTCATACAGTGAGGGAAAAACGTATTTGAACCCCTGCTGATTTGTTTGCCCACTGACAAAGAAATGATCAGTCTATAATTTTAATGGTAGGTTTATTTGAACAGTGAGAGACAGAATAACAACAAAGAAATCCAGAAAAACGCATGTCAAAAATGTTATAAATTGATTTGCATTTTAATGAGGGAAATAAGTATATGACCCCCTCTCAATCAGAGAGATTTCTGGCTCCCAGGTGTCTTTTATACAGGTAATGAGCTGAGATTAGGAGCACACACTTAAAGGGATTTTTTCTGGATTTTTTCTGTTATTCTGTCTCTCTCTGTTCAAATAAACCTACCATTAAAATTATAGACTGATCATGTCTTTGTCAGTGGGCAAACATACAAAATCAGCAGGGGATCAAATACTTTTTCCCTCACTGTAGATAGCAAAAACTAAATATCATTACATTTACGTCATTTAGCAGACGCTCTTATCCAGATCGACTTACAGTTAGTGAGTGCATACATTATTTTTATTTTATTTAATTTTTTCATATTGGCCCCCCGTGGGAAACGAACCCACAACCCTGGTGTTGCAAACGCCATGCTCTACCAACTGAGCTACATCCCTGCCGGCCATTCCCTCCCCTACCCTGGACGATGCTGGGCCAATTGTGCGCCGCCCCATGGGTCTCCCGGTCACGGCCGGTCAACCCTTTGGGTTGGGAAAAGCTGCTTTAGCCTATACTATATGCATACAGTTCCCCAGTGCCTTATGGGAAAGAAAGACAGAATGGGAGCAAGAAACCAGGGCAGCTTTGATTTTGATGAAGAGCCTTCTGTCTGAACATTCTCTCTTTCTTTCCCCTCCCTCTCTCGTTCTTTCTCAGTCTCCTTCTTACTCTGTCTGTCTGATTCTCTCTTTCTTTAGTTATTTCACTCTCCACCCTCTTCTCTCTCTCTCTCTCTCTCTCTCTCTCTCTCTCTCTCTCTCTCTCTCTCTCTCTCTCTCTCTCTCTCTCTCTCTCTCTCTCTCTCTCTCTCTCTCTCTCTCTCTCTCTCTCTCTCTCTCTCTCTCTCTCTCTCTCTCTCTCTCTCTCTCTCTCTCTCTCTCTCTCTCTCTCTCTCTCTCTCTCTCTCTCTCTCCCCATGAATAAAGAAGAGTGAGTTATGTCTGTGTATGTTAATTTCGTTCATAACACCTATGTCTAAATATAGAGCGGCTGACTTCAGTGACTAACTCAAGGATTTGTCCGGGCATTAGCCTACCCTAGTCCTGCATTAACACACACTAATACCATTCCTGGAGAATGAGAGAGTATAGGGAGGACAGATATCCTCTAGAGTGAAATATATTCTCCATCATTCTCCCATCATGGAAATACATTCAATCAACTGACGTGGAGTCCAGGGTCACATCAAAGGAGCACAGTGTGTGTACACACACGAAAGCATCTTGCAAGGGAACACAGCTCTTTCCCTGTTCTCATCCCCCCGCCAACATGGCGTTTCTGTGTGTGTGTGTTTTTTCATATCTCTCTCTCTTCCTATCTTCCCCTCTCTGAGTATTTTCACTCTACCTCTGAGATAAATCTTCACCCTCCCCACTCTCGGTCTTTATGAGGGTAGAAGCAGTGATCTGTGTGAAAAAAGGAAGCTATTTGCGGGGAGAAGGAAGGCTGTACTGTATAAGAAAGGCTGAGAGGAAAAGCTGTGCTGTGTTTGAGAAAGTGGAAGCTATTGATCCCCCTCCTCTCTTCAATATCCATTATGTCTGCTGCTCTTGTCTCTCTTCCCTTAACCAATCAGAGACTGTTACATAACAGGGCCTGTGGTTCTAGAGGTACTCTAGAGAGAAGAAAGGAGAGGGTGTGATTCTGTGTGTAAAGAAGCATGTGTGCCTCTATGTGTCTTATGTCCGTAGCCCACACACACACACAAACAGACACACACACACCCCTTTTGATATTGAGTGAGATACCATCAGTGTCTCTGTGGTTTGTAATGTATGATGTTCTCATTCCATGGAACTGAATAAATGGTGATTGTGCTTGAGCAGTCAGCATGTAAACGTTTGTGTAATGCAATAAAGTAGTAGGTTACATACTGTACCGCTGTGGCAGACTTGGGTTGCAAGATGCTCAAGAAGTGGCGCCGTAGAAGATGGCTGCCGTTTTACAGCCATCTAGCCAATTGTACTATTATGTATGTTTTTTCGTGTTATTTTTATTCTGTACATAATGTTTCTGCCACCGTCTCTTATGACCAAAAAGAGCTTCTGGATATCAGGACAGCGATTACTCACTTCGTATTGGACGAAGATTTTTTCTTCAACGAATTGGACGCAAAGGATATCCTACAGACACCCGACAAGGCCCAAATCCCCGTCATTCGCATGAGAAAGAAACAGAGATATCGTGGACGTAGGTCGGGGTGCCTTGTAAGGATCCGGCGGCGAGCAAGAAAACTGCCTCTTCCATCAATCCTATTAGCCAATGTTCAATCATTTGAAAACAAATTGGACGACCTAAGATTAAGGTTATCCTACCAACGGGACATTAAAAACTGTAATATCTTATGTTTCACTGAGTCGTGGCTGAACAACGACATGGATTACATACAGCTGGCGGGATATACGCTACATCGGCAGGATAGAACGGCTGACTCCGGTAAGACAAGGGGTGGCGGTCTGTGTATATTTGTAAACAACAGCTGGTGCATAAAATCTAATACAAAGGTTTTGCTCGCCGGAGGTAGAGTATCGCATGATAAGCTATAGACCACACTATTTACCAAGATCGTTTTCATCTATATTTTCCGTAGCTGTCTATCTACCACCACAAACCGATGCTGGCACTAAGATTGCACTCAATGAGCTGTATAAGGCCATAAGTAAACAGGAAAATCCTCATCCAGAGGCAGCACTCCTAGTGGCCGGGGACTTTAATGCAGGGAAACTTAAATCCGTTCTACCTCATTTCTACCAGCATGTTAAATGTGCAAACAGAGGTAAAAAAACTCTAGACCACTGTTACTCCACACACAGAGACGCATATAAAGCTCTCCCTCACCCTCCATTTGGCAAATCTGACCATAACTCTATCCTACTGATTCCTGCTTATAAGCAAAAACTAAAGCATGAAGCACCAGTGACTCGGTTAATAAAAAAGTGGTCAGATGACGCAGATGCTAAGCTACAGGACTGCTTTGCTAGCACAGACTGGAATATGTTCCGGGATTCTTCCGATAGCATTGAGGAGTACACCACATCAGTCACTGGCTTCATCAATAAGTGCGTCGATAACGTCATACCCACAGTGACCGTACGTACATACCCCAACCAGAAGCCATGGATTACAGACAACATCCGCACTGAGCTAAAGGGTAGAGCTGCCCCTTTCAAGGAGCGGGACTATAACTCGGACGCTTATAAGAAATCCCGCTATGCCCTCCGACAAACCATCAAACAGGCAAAGAGTCAATACAGGACTAAGATTGAATCGTACTACACCAGCTCTGACGCTCGTCGGATGTGGCAGGGCTTGAAAAATATTACAGACTACAAAGGGAAGCACAGCCGCGAGCTGCCCAGTGACACAAGCCTACCAGACGAGCTAAATCACTTCTATGCTCGCTTCGAGGCAAGCAACACTGAAGCATGCATGAGAGCATCAGCTGTTCCGGATGACTATGTGATCACGCTCTCCGTAGCCGATGTGAGTAAGACTTTTAAGCAGGTCAACATTCACAAGGCCGCAGGGCCAGACGGATTACCAGGACGTGTACTCCGAGCATGTGCTGACCAACTGGCAAGTGTCTTCACTGACATTTTCAACATGTCTCTGACTGAGTCTGTAATACCAACATGTTTCAAGCAGACCACCATAGTCCCTGTGCCCAAGGACACTAAGATAACCTGACTAAATGACTACCGACCCGTAGCACTCACGTCTGTAGCCATGAAGTGCTTTGAAAGGCTGGTCATGGCTCACATTAACACCATTATCCCAGAAACCCTAGACCCACTCCAATTTGCATACCGCCCCAACAGATCCACAGATGATGCAATCTCTATTGCACTCCACACTGCCCTTTCCTACCTGGACAAGAGGAACACCTACGTGAGAATGCTATTCATTGACTACAGCTCAGCGTTCAACACCATAGTGTACTCAAAGCTCCTCACTAAGCTAAGGATCCTGGGACTAAACACCTCCCTCCCTCTGCAACTGGATCCTGGACTTCCTGGCGGGCCGCCCCCAGGTGGTAAGGGTAGGTAACAACACATCTGCCACGCTGATCCTCAACACAGGGGCCCCTCAGGGGTGCGTGCTCAGTCCTCTCCTGTACTCCCTGTTCACCCATGACTGCATGGCCAGGCACGACTCCAACACCATCATTAAGTTTGCCGACGACACAACAGTGGTAGGCCTGATCACCGACAATGATGAGACAGCCTATAGGGAGGTCAGAGACCTGGCCGTGTGGTGCCAGGATAACAACCTCTCCCTCAACGTGATCAAGACAAAGGAGATGATTGTAGACTACAGGGAAAAAAAGAGGACTGAGCACGCCCCCATTCTCATCGACGGGGCTGTAGTGGAACAGGTTGAGAACTTCAAGTTCCTTGGTTTCCATATCACCAACAAACGATCATGGTCCAAACACACCAAGACAGTCGTGAAGAGGGCACGACAAAGCCTATTCCCCCTAAAGAGACTGAAAAGATTTGGCATGGGTCCTCAGATCCTCAAAAAGTTATACAACTGCACCATCGATAGCATCTTGACTGGTTGCATCACCTCCTGGTATGGCAACTGCTCGGCCTCCGACCGGAAGGCAATACAGAGGGTAGTGCGTATGGCATCCAGGACCTCTATACCAGGCGGTGTCAAAGGAAGCCCTAAAAATTGTCACCCTAGTCGTAGACTGTTCTCTCTGCTAACGCACGCTGTACCAGAGCGCCAAGTCTAGGTCCAAAAGGCTTCTCAACAGCTTCTACCCCTAAGCCATAAGACTCCTGAAAAGCTAATCATGGCTACCTGGACTATTTGCATTGCCCCCCCCATCCCCCTCTTTTACGCTGCTGCTACTCTGTTTATTATTTATGCATAGTCACTTTAACTCTACTCAATTACCTCGACTAGCCAGTGCCCCCGCACATTGACTCTGTACCGGTACCCCCCTGTATATAGCCTCCCTACTGTTATTTTATTTTACTGCTGCTCTTTAGTTATTTGCTTTTATTTTTTTACCTAACACTTTTTTTTATTTATTTACATTTTCTTTAAAAAACTGCATTGTTGGTTAAGGGCTTGTAAGTAAGCATTTCACTGTAATGTCTACACCTGTTGTATTCAGCGCATGTGGCAAATAAACATTGATTTGATTTGTTGTGAATGGAGCTTCAAGTTGTGACTTGTATTTCTAATCAGCAGTGTGTAGCGTGTGTGTGTTTTTGTTTATTGGCCTGTTTTACCTCACAGTCACACAGATATCTAGATAGGAAACGATAGGTCTGTGCTGTGTGTATCTGCTCTAAATGTACTATTGAACACTGAGAAATAACATTTACGTTTCACATTTCCTACTTTATTCTGTAGACGTGTATAAACAGTAGGCTAACATCTCCTGTTTCTCTGTGTCTATTTCCAGATCCCAAGGTGAGGCCAGAGAGCTGACCAGCGTCCTTGTCTGTCTGTGCATCCTCAAGAGCTCACCTCCACATCTGATTGGACGATTGGATCACCTGAGGGAAACAAAATGTCTGCTGCTATGAGCGCCCCCCTCCTGGCCATCATCCTCCTCCTGCTGCCCTTGGTAAGCTGCTGGCCTGTCCAGACATTATTTATGGATAGCAAAGCGATGGGGAGATGAACTGTTCCAATGCCACTTACAGTTGCTGTGTGTTTGTGATTGAATGACAAAAGGGTTTTAGCTCAATTCAAGAGAGGGGCTGCTTTTTAAAGTCTGTGTTTTCATTTATTTTTGTAGGTTAATTACATTTACATTTTTACATTTTAGTCATTTAGCAGACACTCTTATCCAGAGCGACTTACAGTTAGTGACTGCATACAGTTTCATACTGATTATTGACATGCAATCGTCAATAATACATGGTTTGTGAAAATTTTTGGCTCTGGGGAAAATGGAGGCAAGGAAATGAGAGAGAGAGATAGAGAGAGAGCGAGAGAGATATAGAGAAATGGGCAGAGAAGACACACAGAGAGAGAAAGAAGGAGAAAGAGAGAGAGAGAGAGAGAGAGAGAGAGAGAGAGAGAGAGAGAGAGAGAGAGTATATCCTCTGTGTACAACGAAAAACACCAAATAATGCATGCAGAGCAGAATTAGGCCGATACCCGCTAATTATCAAAATCCAGAAAAGAGCCGTTAAATTCTATAACCACTTAAAAGGAAGCGATTCCCAAACCTTTCATAATAAAGCCATCACATACAGAGAGATGAACTTGGAGAAGAGTCCCCTAAGTAAGCTGGACCTGAGGCTCTGTTCACAAACACAAACAGACCCCACAGAGCCCAAGGACAACAACAACAACACAATTAGACCCAACCAAATCATGAGAAAACAAAAAGAGAATTACTTGACACATTAGAAAGAATTATTTAAAAAAACTGAGCAAACTATAATGCTATTTGGCCCTAAACAGAGAGTACACAGTGGCAGAATACCTGACCACCATGACTGACCCAAACTTGAGGAAAGCTTTGACTATGTACAGACTCAGTGAGCATAGCCTTGCTATTGAGAAAGGCTGCCGTAGGCAGACCTGGCTCTCAAGAGAAGACAGGCTATGTGCACACTGCCCACAAAATGAGGTGGAAACTGAGCTGCACTTCCTAACCTCCTGCCAAATGTATGACCATATTAGAGACACATATTTCCCTCACATTACAGAGCTCCACAAAGAATTAGAAAACAAACCCAATTTTGATAAACTACTGGGTGAAATACCACAGTGTGCCATCACAGCAGCAAGATTTGTGACCTGTTGCCACAAGAAAAGGGCAACCAGTGAAGAACAAACACCATTGTAAATACAACCCATATTTATGTTTATTTATTTTCCCATTTGTACTTTAACTATTTGCACATTGTTACAGCACTGTATATATACATAATATGACATTTGAAATGTCTTTATTCTTTTGGAACTTCTGAGTGTAATGTTTACTGTTAATATTTATTGTTTATTTCACTTTTTTTTACTATTTACTTCACTTGCTTTGGCAATGTTAACATACGTTCCCCATGCCAATAAAGCCCTTAAATTAAATTGAAATGAATTGAATTGAGAGAGACAGAGCTTGAGAGAGAGAGAGAGAGAGAGAGAGAGAGAGAGAGAGAGAGAGAGAGAGAGAGAGAGAGAGAGAGAGAGAGAGAGAGAGAGAGAGAGAGAGAGAGAGAGAGAGACATGGGCAGAGAAGACACAGAGAGAGAGAGAGAGAGAGAGAGAGAGAAGATACAGAGAGAGAGAGAGAGCGAGAGAGAAGACAGAGAGAGAGAGAGAGCGAGAGAGAGAGAGAGCGCGAGAGAGAGAGATTGTTGAAAGAGCTAGAAAAAGAGAGATTGTTTAAAGAGGGAGAGTGGAGAGAGACATTACTGTCAAAGCATTCAGCCCGTCCTTGTCTGTTTAACAGTGGGGATGGGGATGGTGATGGTTGGCTACAGAAGAGATGTTAAACATGTCATAACACAGATAGAGTTTCCATGGAGGTTTGTTTACAGTGGCTTGCGAAAGTATTCACCCCCCTTGGCATTTTTCCTATTTTGTTGCCTTATAACCTGGAATGAAAATGGATTTTTGGGGGGTTTGTATAATTTGATTTACACAACATGCCTACCACTTTGAAGATGCAAAATATTTTTTATTGTGAAACAAACAAGAAATAAGACAAAAAAAACAGAAAACTTGAGCGTGCATAACTATTCACCCCCCCCCCAAAGTCAATACTTTGTAGAGCCACCTTTTGCAGCAATTACAGCTGCAAGTCTCTTGGGATATGTCTCTATAAGCTTGGCACATCTAGCCACTGGGATTTTTGCCCATTCTTCAAGGCAAAACTTCTCCAGCTCCTTCAAGTTGGATGGGTTCCGCTGGTGTACAGCAATCTTTAAGTTATACCACAGATTTTCAATTGGATTGAGGTCTGGGCTTTGACTAGGCCATTCCAAGACATTTAAAAGTTTCCCCTTAAACCACTCGAGTGTTGCTTTAGCAGTATGCTTAGGGTCATTGTCCTGCTGGAAGGTGAACCTCCGTCCCAGTCTCAAATCTCTGGAAGACTGAAACAGGTTTCCCTCAAGAATTTCCCTGTATTTAGCGCCATCCATCATTCCTTCAATTTTGACCAGTTTCCCAGTCCCTGCAGATGAAAAACATCCCCACAGCATGAACATCCCCACAGCATGATGTGGTCCTCTGTAGCTCAGCTGGTAGAGCACGGCGCTTGTAATGCCAAGGTAGTGGGTTCGATCCCCGGGACCACCCATACACAAAAAAAAAAAAAATGTATGCACGCATGACTGTAAGTCGCTTTGGATAAAAGCGTCTGCTAAATGGCATATTATATTATTATATTATATGCCGCCACCACCATGCTTCACTGTGGGGATGGTGTTCTCGGGGTGATGAGAGGTGTTGGGTTTGCGCCAGACATTTTCCTTGATGGCGAAAAAGCTCAATTTTAGTCTCATCTGACCAGAGTACCTTCTTCCATATGTTTGGGGAGTCTCCCACTTGCCTTTTGGTGAACACCATACGTGTTTGCTTATTTTTTTCTTTAAGCAATGGCTTTTTTTCTGGCCACTCTTCCGTAAAGCCCAGCTCTGTGGAGTGTACGGCTTAAAGTGGTCCTATGGACAGATACTCCAATCTCCGCTGTGGAGCTTTGCAGCTCCTTCAGGGTTATCTTTGGTCTCTTTGTTGCCTCTCTGATTAATGCCATCCTTACCTGGTCCGTGAGTTTTGGTGGGCGGCCCTCTCTTGGCAGGTTTGTTGTGGTGCCATATTCTTTCCATTTTTGAATAATGGATTTAATGGTGCTCTGTGGGATGTTGAAAGTTTCTGATATTTTTTTATAACCCAACCCTGATCTGTACTTCTCCACAACTTTGTCCCTGACCTGTTTGGAGAGCTCCTTGGTCTTCATGGTGCCACTTGCTTGGTGGTACCCCTTGCTTAGTGGTGATGCAGACTCTGGGGCCTTTCGGAATAGGTGTATATATACTGAGATCATGTGACAGATCATGTGACACTTAGATTGCACACAGGTGGACTTTATTTAACTAATTATGTGACTTATGAAGGTAATTGGTTGCACCAGATCTTATTTGGGGCTTCATAGCAAATGGGTTGAATTCATATGCACGCACCACTTTTCCGTTATTTACATTTTAGAATTTTTTGAAACAAGTTATTTTTTTCATTTCACTTCACCAATTTGGACTATTTTGTGTATGTCCATTAAATGAAATCCAAATAAAAATCCATTTAAATTACAGGTTGTAATGCAACAAAATAGCCAAGGGGGATGAATACTTTTGAGCTGAGTGGATTTACTGTTTGTTATTTCAACCTCACCTTGTCACTGTGGCTATTTTATAGGTACATACTGTATGCACACACAGACTTTAGTTATTGTCAGTCTCTTCACCTTTCTGGTCTGGTCTCTGGCACCAGAGAAGACTGTGTTTAGCCTCAGATTTATGTCAGCCTGGCCTGTGTACTGGCTCTAGTGTAGTGTAGGGTAGTGTAGTGTGTGTCTCATTCTCATACACCTCCTCTCCTTTTTCCGCTCTTCCCTCACCCCTCCTCCCTCCTTTCTCCTCCCTCACCCATCTCCTTTATTCTCCCTCACCCCTGTCTTCTCCTCCCTCACCCATTTCCTTTCTCCTCCCTCACCCCTCTCTTCTTCTCCCTCACCCTTCTCCTTTCTCCTCTCCTCTCCTCTCCACTCCACCCCTCTCCTCTCCTCTCTCGCCACTCTCCTGTCTCCTGTGTGTGTGTGTGTGTGTGTGTGTGTGTGTGTGTGTGTGTGTGTGTGTGTGTGTGTGTGTGTGTGTGAGACAAAGAGAGATGGATGAGAATAGCAGTGATTTAGAAAGAGATAAGGATGGAGGTACAAATGGGGTGATTCAAAGATTGAGGGAGAGGTGGAGATAGAGAGTTATATTAGGGGAGAGATGAAGAGGAGAAATGGAAGGAGAGGTGGAGAGAGAGATGAAGGGAAAGGTGGAGAGAGGGATGTGGTGAATTAGAGAGATAGAGAGAGAGGGAGAGATGAGGAAAGAGAGTGGGATGATAGAGTGATGAGGTGAATTAGAGAGATAGAGGGATGAGGAAAGAGAGTGGGATGGATAGAGTGATGAGGTGAATCAGAGAGATAGAGGGATGAGGAAAGAGAGTGGGATGGATAGAGTGATGAGGTGAATCAGAGAGATAGAGGGATGAGGAAAGAGAGTGGGATGGATAGAGTTATGAGGTGAATCAGAGAGATAGAGGGATGAGGAAAGAGAGTGGGATGGATAGAGTGATGAGGTGAATCAGAGAGATAGAGGGATGAGGAAAGAGAGTGGGATGGATAAAGTGATGAGGTGAATCAGAGAGTCTGTTTATAATATCAATCAGGCCTCTAATCCTTCCTGGTTACAGAGTCGGAGGATGACATGGCCCTCATCAATATACATGACTGACTCATGTTTATGAAGCATAACTCATATAACAAAGGCCACACACACTCGCGCACATGCATCCACCTATACATGAAAGAACACACACACACACACACTCTCTCTCTCTCGCTTTCGCTCTCCTGCCGTGTGGTGCTATCCTCTCATCCTCTGTCTCCACTCAGCTCTGCCTGACTACCTGCTGCTTAGCAACACCATGCTAATTAGCACCGGTGATACATCTCCACTAAAGTGTATTCTGTCAGTTTTTCTGTGTATACTGTGTATAATGTGTGTGTGTTTGTGTGTGTGTGTGTGTGTTTGTGCATCATCACTTCCGTAATACAATTTATTGCATTGAGAAATATCATTTTTATAAATCAGAAATACTTTCAATTCCTTTTCTGCATGACCAATGGGCTAAAGCAGAACTGTGTGTGTGTGTGTGTGTGTGTGTGTGTGTGTGTGTGTGTGTGTGTGTGTGTGTGTGTGTGTGTGTGTGTGTGTGTGTGTGTGTGTCGTGTGTATGTGTGGGTGATTTTCCTGACACAGAATTAAGTGTGTTTATGCTTTAATTTTTTTACACTAAGAACAAATATACTGAACTTCTGGGTAGGTCTACATCAGTAGCCTAATCTTGGTAAACTGATGTCATCTCACTTGTTCAAATCAGCTGATGAGGTAGAACCATTATGGCGAAAATACATTTGATAACATGCCTCTAATTGTGGCTGTGGAATAATCCTTCCATCATATTGTAATGGCCTATGATTAGGCCCTAGTAATGCATGACTGATTATCCTCCTCTATATTGCGTCTGCATTGTCACCTGGTGTAACAACTACAGATGCTGTATCTTAATGTGGGCCAGTTTCACACAGCAGGAGGATAATCCTGCAGAAACAGGAAATGTTAATTGTTATGTGGATTATAATTAATGGACAGTTTTTGTAGGGGTTGATACATTTTTCATTAGGACAAATCAAGTCTGAATAATAAAGTGGAAATTACAATCTTTAGAAGCCTTTTTATACCTTGAATACATTACAAGTTTACATTTCCTGCTGTGCAGGAAAATTCCTTCAACAACAGGATGATCAAATTAAGATACGCCATCTATATTAGCTGGCGTGATAATAAAATGTGTGGGGACACAGCCACGGTCTAATAGTGCCGTGATAATACGGTGAAACGCTACACCAATACGCTACAGAAGGATGATGATGAGATCGAGTCTTGATCCAGGCCAATTAGCCGATGATGAGCTTATCAAACCATGCAGTGGGAGGGCGACACACTTTCTGGATCAGTTAAGGTTGCTCTGGGATCGTTTAAATCACCCTGACAAAGGCAAGCGCGAGAGGGCACAGCGCAAGAGGGCACACACGCACACAGGCAGATATGTGACTGACCGCCTCGATTCGGTCTTATGTAGTTTTTTACATTGGATAAAAGTAGAGACTCAGAGCTAGAAAATGGTATATCATACACTGCAGTTGAGGAACAATGGGAAAGTAATTCTGCTTTGAAAGTTGATAAACTTGTAACCCCACTTTTGAGAAAATGGCCCTTGAATGTTTTGGTACACCTACTGGAGAGCTCTTCTTTGTCTACACCAGTGGAGGATCCTCAGAGGAGGAAGGGGAGGACCATCCTCCTCAGTGAATTTCATAAAAATTAAAAATAGTAAAACATTGAAAAAGTTTTAGATAAAACTAAATATATTCACGTCACCAAATAATTGATTAAGACACACTGTTTTGCAATGAAGGTCTACAGTAGCCTCAACAGCACTCTGTAGGGTAGCACCATGGTGTATCCGGAGGACAGCTAGCTTCCGTCCTCCTCTTGGTAGATTGACTTCAATACAAAACCTAGGAGGCTCTTGGTTCTCACCCCCTTCCATAGACTTACACAGTAATTATGACAACTTCCGGAAGACGTCCTCCAACCTATCAGAACTCTTGCAGCATGAACTGACATGTTGTCCACCCAATCAAAGGATCAGAGAATGAATCTATTACTGAAAGCATAAGCTACAAGTAGCTAGCACTGCAGTGCATAAAATGTGGTGAGTAGTTGTTAAGTGAATTATTTATCAAACTATTCTGTGTCTCTGTGCGTCTCCCAAAAGGATCAAGAAATTGGCTACAACCTTAAATCGGCTACCGGCTACAACCTTAAATTGGCTAATTTAAAATGGCTACGCATTGATCAATTTGCTACTTTAAATTATGACGTTACCCTCAGTCAATATTTTAGCAAGTTCTCAAATCAATTTCACCAAGTAATGAATAAAGACTACTGACCTTATCCTTGCAGCCGAGATTCAATGTAGGTTTGGATTCCGTCACCGTCTCTGTCATTAATCAGGTGTCCTCTGGCCTGTTTTAACCCTTAACGTCAAAGGGCAGGACTTTCTATTTACGAATGTATCATTCGCCCGTCGACGGTTTTCAGAGTTACCTGGAATGACAGAGGCAGGTATTGAATTCCGAGCTCGAAGGACCAAGCTGTTAAGTGAATTATTTAACAAACTATTTCAGTGTCTCTGTGCATCTCCAAAAAGGTTGTAAGTCTTTTGGGATTTAAGTAACAGACAGAGTCCCGGTCTGCATAGTCAGAGATGTATTCATTGAGAATTCTCCCATCACAATTTCAGAGTCCATCTTTTATACTCATACGTCATACAAACATCCCTCCTCTCTGTAGGCGGGCTGTAGTTTTCCACTTTAAAACTGCTCTCCTAACCATTAGGTCACACACATACACATACACACACACACACACACACACACACACACACACACACACACACACACACACACACACATACAGTGGGGAAAAAAAGTATTTAGTCAGCCACCAATTGTGCAAGTTCTCCCACTTAAAAATATGAGAGAGGCCTGTAATTTTCATCATAGGTACACGTCAACTATGACAGACAAATTGAGATTTTTCTTTCCAGAAAATCACATTGTAGGATTTTTTATGAATTTATTTGCAAATTATGGTGGAAAATACGTATTTGGTCACCTACAAACAAGCAAGATTTCTGGCTCTCACAGACCTGTAACTTCTTCTTTAAGAGGCTCCTCTGTCCTCCACTCGTTACCTGTATTAATGGCACCTGTTTGAACTTGTTATCAGTATAAAAGACACCTGTCCACAACCTCAAACATTCACACTCCAAACACCACTATGGCCAAGACCAAAGAGCTGTCAAAGAACACCAGAAACAAAATTGTAGACCTGCACCAGGCTGGGAAGACTGAATCTGCAATAGGTAAGCAGCTTGGTTTGAAGAAATCAACTGTGGGAGCAATTATTAGGAAATGGAAGACATACAAGACCACTGATAATCTCCCTCGATCTGGGGCTCCACGCAATATCTCACCCCGTGGGGTCAAAATGATCACAAGAACGGTGAGCAAAAATCCCAGAACCACACGGGGGGACCTAGTGAATGCTGGGACCAAAGTAACAAAGCCTACCATCAGTAACACACTACGCCGCCAGGGACTCAAATCCTGCAGTGTCAGACGTGTCCCCCTGCTTAAGCCAGTACATGTCCAGGCCCGTCTGAAGTTTGCTAGAGTGCATTTGGATGATCCAGAAGAGGATTGGGAGAATGTCATATGGTCAGATGAAACCAAAATAGAACCTTTTGGTAAAAACTCAACTCGTCGTGTTTGGAGGACAAAGAATGCTGAGTTGCATCCAAAGAACACCATACCTACTGTGAAGCATGGGGGTGGAAACATCATGCTTTGGGGCTGTTTTTCTGCAAAGGGACCAGGACGACTGATCCGTGTAAAGGAAAGAATGAATGGGGCTATGTATCGTGAGATTTTGAGTGAAAACCTCCTTCCATCAGCAAGGGCATTGAAGATGAAACGTGGCTGGGTCTTTCAGCACGACAATGATCCCAAACACACCGCCCGGGCAACGAAGGAGTGGCTTCGTAAGAAGCATTTCAAGGTCCTGGAGTGGCCTAGCCAGTCTCCAGATCTCAACCCCATAGAAAATCTTTGGAGGGGAGTTGAAAGTCTGTGTTGCCCAGCGACAGCCCCAAAACATCACTGCTCTAGAGGAGATCTGCATGGAGGAATGGGCCAAAATACCAGCAACAGTGTGTGAAAACCTTGTGAAGACTTACAGAAAACGTTTGACCTGTGTCATTGCCAACAAAGGGTATATAACAAAGTATTGAGAAACTTTTGTTATTGACCAAATACTTATTTTCCACCATAATTTGCAAATAAATTCATTAAAAATCCTACAATGTGATTTTCTGGATTTTATTTTCTCATTTTGTCTGTCATAGTTGACGTGTACCTATGATGAAAATTACAGGCCTCTCTCATCTTTTTAAGTGGGAGAACTTGCACAATTGGTGGCTGACTAAATACTTTTTTTCCCCACTGTAGGCTGCCTCACAATATCCTGCACCATATTTCATACTCATTAAAAAGCCTAACAGTTTCTCTCCTCCCTAAATTCCTCAGTTATCAGTTGCCTGTAGACAGTTCTCCTTGTCCTTTGTTGTCTGCCCTAACTCTTACTCACATTGCTAAATAGTAACACAATGTCATAATCTTTACTGGTCCTACACTCACACATTCTAACACATTTCACACAGTTTCAGGGTGTAATAATTAGTCATTAATAATTAATCTATCAGTAGTTGACTCAGAGAGAGAAAGACAATAGTTGAACAGTTTTCAACAAATTAATTTCTTCAAAAATGAAGGAGAAGAAAGAGAGAGAGAGAGGTTTCGTTTTTTTTTTCATTTTCAATTTCACTTACTTAGCTAGAAAATGCAGCTGGCTAGTTTAGTTACTCAAACACCAGGCTCAAACAGAGGGATGCTATGTTATCTAGCTGGCAATGACTATCCAACACAACACTGGAACTCTTCCAAGTGAAGGTAAGCTTTTGTTTTTATTAATTTATTGCCACCGTGGCCGCCGGTCTAACTGCTTACTGACTATACACTGTAACATTACTGCATGATTGTAGCGGGTTTACTAACGCATTAGTTCTATTAGCTATGTTGAGTAGGACGTTACTTTTGCTAATATGGGGACAACAATGTAGGCTGTGTGTAGCGGTTATGACATGGTTTGTAAAGTTTTTTTTTGCCTGGTCACATACAGCTGAGGTGTTGTTCATTGAAGTCCACAAACGAAGGGAAAAGGTGAGAGGAGGAGGAGAGTGCATAGAGGCTAGAATGAATACAACGTGGCTGCTACGTATGAAAGTGAACTGTGTTTATGCATGATCAGGGGTGTATTCATTCCGCCGATTCTGTTGAAAAACGTTTCTTAAACGGAAGCAAACGCAACGGGGATAAAAATACCTGAATTTGTCCAATAGAAACTCTCGTTTGCAACTGTTGGACTAATGATTACACCCTAGATAAGCTAGATGCAGGCAAGAGTGTGCAAGGCAGTATTGAATATGTCACTGTCTGTCATCTCAAATGTTTGTGTATCATGTAGTAAAAAAAAAAAGCCACCCATCTCTTTAAGGATTTACATGTGAGGCCATGTAGTAAACGCATGCTATATCAAATAAAATACATGTTTATTTGTCACATGCACAGGATACAGAAGGTGTAAACGGTACAGTGAAGTGGTTACTTGCATAGTAGAAATATCAAAAATATTTTATAATTATTAGATGACGCTTACCCGACACACTTGTCTAAATTGATGGGTCATGTGAAGGAAATGCTATAACCACCCCCCAGCCACATCTAGCTAAGTGGATGGGTCACTATTGTCTAAACATGTAACATGTTCATGAAATACAATAGATGGCCGTAATCACCCCCAGACACACATGGCTAATTTGATGGGTCATGTAATAATCCGGCCGAAGTGGAGTCTTTTGTTTAGACATGTAGCTAGCTAGGTAGCCAGCTAGTGTCACGGTTCAGACAGACGACAAGAGGACCACAATTGCGTCACACCAGAAAGTTTATTTAAACTTAAGGGGAAAGGGATGTAGGGAGTGAGTGAAGGCTCCAGGGGTTATCCCGTCCGATGTGCTGGGTCTGTGCCTCCCCCCAGTGGCAGCGATGCGTCCGATGACGCCGGTGGTTGGTGGTCCAGAAGTCCTGGGGGGGGGGAGGAAACACAGACACAACGGGGCGGAATGAAACCAGGCAGCAGTACAGTTCAAGGGAAATCCAAAATACGTAGTAGCAAGGCAGAAGGCTGGTCAGAGTTACCGGGATTGAAGAGTAGTCAGGAGTCGTAATGGCAGAAGCAGGTCTGGATCTCCTGAGGCAGAAGAGTATCCAAAAACCAGGCAGGTCCGGGGGTCACAAAACCAGGGTGAGCCAGAAGCGCGAGCAAACAGGTTCCGGGTGTGAGCTTTGCAGACGATCTGACAAAGGAGAGCTGAAAGACAGGGCTATAAATACTGGGAGAGGTTAGTGGGTAATGCAGCGCAGCTGGCAGAGTAATTAGAGCCGAGCAGAGCAGGGACAGGTGGAGCTAGTTAGGCTGAGTAGAGAGAGTGGTGAGCAGAGTGGAAGAAAATTAAGGTGGTAACCCGGTGGAGTGAGAGGCTCATGACAGAACCCCCCAAGGGACGGCCCCAGAAGTCCCAAGAGCAACACCACGCCGGGCGGGAGGAGGGGAGCCGGAGGAGGGCTAGAACTCCTCCGAACGGTCCCAGTGAACGTCCTCATCCTCGGAGCAAGCCGGAGGGCCGTGGTCGGGAGATGGGACAGGTCCCGAGACCGGATCAGGCACAGGACAGGAAGCCGAGCGGGCAGGACGGTTAGAGACCCCTCTGGGGCGGCCCCTACGGATTGCAGGTTGATCAGGATGCCGTTGGTGGAAAGCGGTGATGAGAGTCCTATCCACAATCCGACTAGCTGGCACCCAGGTCCTTTCCTCAGGTCCATAGCCCTCCCAGTCAATGAGGTACTGAGACCCCTACCCCTCCGTCTGGACCGAAGCAGGCGGCGGACGGTGTAAACCAGACCACCATCGACGAGCCGTGGAGGAGGAGGACAAGGCGCAGCAGGGACCAGCGGACTCCTGGGCACAGGCAGGGGCTGCAGCAATCCGGCTGGGGGCTGGCAGGACGACTTGTGTTGGTTGCAGATGGGGCAGGCTTGGACGAATTCCCGTACATCCTTCCTCAGAGAGGGCCACCAGAACCTCTGGGCGAGCAGGTTGTAAGTGCGGGTGGAGCCAGGGTGACAAGCTAGGCGGGAGTCATGTCCCCACTGAACGACCTGGGACCTCAGGTCTTCGGGGGACAAAAAGGCGGTCAGCTGGGCAAGTGCTGGGACCTGGCTGGTTACGGAGAGCCTCCAGCACCTGTTCCTCAACAGCCCAGGTCAGAGCTGCAACGATGCAGGGACTTGGCAGAATCGACACAGGGTCCTTGGAGGGTCAGGAGCGGAGTTAGTAGGTACTGGCCGAGGGGGTAGTGCGGCGGCAAGCAGGCAGGTTCGGTGGCAGTCCTCTCCCCACTCCCTGATCACCCCGGTCACCCAGTCGAGCTGAGGGTTGTGCCGGGCGGAGCCATGGGTAACCCAGGATGAGGGGTTGGCCTGGAGAGGGGGAGCAGGTGAAACTGGATAGTTTCTTGATGGTTTCCGGACAGACCCATCGAGACCGGGGCCGTGACATGAGTGACCGATCCGAGTAAGTGTCCGTCCAGTGCCCGGGCAGGAATAGGAGGTGTCAAACGGAGGTTCTCCAGTCCCAGTTGGCGTGCCAGCTTGATGTCCATTATGTTGGCTTCGGCGCCAGAATCCACCAGAGCAGCCAGGGTGTGAGTTGAGTCAGGGAGGCGGAGGTGAACTTGCAGCAGGGGTTTGCGGTCGGAGGACTGGATGGTCATTGAACTCAACCGGACTCCCCCTATGCCCGGTGAGCTTCGGCCCTTTAAAGGGCAGGTTACCACACGATGTCCATCACCTCCACAATAGAGGCAGAGGTTTGAGGTGAAGCGTCGCTGGCGCTCTGCAGGAGTGAGAGAGGCTCGCCCAATCTCCATAGGCTCAGACTGATCAAGCTGAACTGGGTGAGTGGCAGTAGATGACAGGAGCCCAGTCGGATCTCTCCGAATGCCGGTAGTAGGTGGACCTTGGCGCCCCCCTCTCACGACGACGGGTCTGTATCCTTCTGTCGATCCTGACAGTCAGTGCGATGGCTTCATCAAGAGTGGAAGGCAGTTCATGGGAGACCAACTTCGTCCCTTGATATAGTCAGCCAAACTATGGAAGAACGCGTCCACCAACGATGGTGTGTTCCAAGAACTTCGTCTAGCCAGGGTTCGGAAGTCGATGGAATGGTCTGCGACTGTACGTCTGCCTTGTCGAATACTGAACAGTTCACGAGACGCCTCTGCGGTTGGTGAATCCAGGTCAAACACCTTCAGCATCTCCTCGGCAAACCGGTCGAAGGTTGCACATGCGGGGGTTTGACGTTCGAACTCTGCTGTTCCCCAGAGTCGAGCTCGGCCCGTCAGGTGAGTGATGGCATACCCAACTTTAGCCCCCTCCGTGGCGAAGGTCCTTGGCTGCAAGGAGAACTGAAGTCGGCAGCTAGTCAGGAATGGCCGGACCTGGGTTGAATCGCCGTTGAACCGCTCGGGGTTTCCAATCTTGGGTTCGGAGCAGCGGCTGCAATGACCGGGGCAGGTAACTCGGGGGCAGGGCTGGTGGGCAGACTGGCTGGGGTCAGGTTGGTGAGGAGTTGAATGATCATGGCGAGTTGTTGTTGCTGCTGCTGGGACTGCTGCTGGTGCTGCTGGAACTGCTGATGCTGTTGGTGGCCGACCTGAAGCAGAGAGGTGATGTCGCCGCTCATGCGGCCTAGCTCTCTCTCAGTGTGTTCCAGGCGTAGCATGGCGGTGGGTTGCTCAGGTTCCTCGGTTTCCATGTCGGGGGAAGTGTGCGCTGAGTCCATGATGGTCAGATCGTACTGTCACGGTTCAGACAGACGACAAGAGGACCACAATTGCGTCACACCAGAAAGTTTATTTAAACTTAAGGGGAAAGGGATGTAGGGAGTGAGTGAAGGCTCCAGGGGTTATCCCGTCCGATGTGCTGGGTCTGTGCCTCCCCCAGTGGCAGCGATGCGTCCGATGACGCCGGTGGTTGGTGGTCCAGAAGTCCTGGGGGGAGGAAACACAGACACAACGGGGCGGAATGAAACCAGGCAGCAGTACAGTTCAAGGGAAATCCAAAATACGTAGTAGCAAGGCAGAAGGCTGGTCAGAGTTACCGGGATTGAAGAGTAGTCAGGAGTCGTAATGGCAGAAGCAGGTCTGGATCTCCTGAGGCAGAAGAGTATCCAAAAACCAGGCAGGTCCGGGGGTCACAAAACCAGGGTGAGCCAGAAGCGCGAGCAAACAGGTTCGGGTGTGAGCTTTGCAGACGATCTGACAAAGGAGAGCTGAAAGACAGGGCTATAAATACTGGGAGAGGTTAGTGGGTAATGCAGCGCAGCTGGCAGAGTAATTAGAGCCGAGCAGAGCAGGGACAGGTGGAGCTAGTTAGGCTGAGTAGAGAGAGTGGTGAGCAGAGTGGAAGAAAATTAAGGTGGTAACCCGGTGGAGTGAGAGGCTCATGACAGCTAGCTAAACAATGAACCGGCATAATGCCAACTCATACTACTACCAATACAAACATTGTCATAGCTGTAGTATGAATCTGCAGGTAGCTAAAGCTAACAAACTAGGTTCAATGTTAGCTAGCTAACATTATGCTATAACTAGCAATGCAAATGGATTTCTGATTCAAATAATATTACTGCACAGATCATACACATAATGTTAGCTAGCTAGCCAGCAAGATAATGTTTGCTAGCTAACTAACAGTACGCTTTCACTTGCAATAAAAACTACTTTCTGACAAAATTAGAAAATTATATCTGAAAATGTAGCTAGGCTCTTACCCGAATACATGGATGAATACTTCACGGCAAACTGGAACCATTTACCTCTGTTTTGTTTGTAACTACATCTTGTTTGGCCAGCATTGTGTCAAGTAACTCCGGTTCACACTGACCGTGGCATGTGCAGGAAGTAACCCATCACTTTTTCCAACTGATCTGTCGATAGCTCCTGCTATATTCAGGGCATCAATGTTGTTGAGAAAAGTAGCAAAACTTTTGTAGTTCTCGATGGCTAATGTTATATCTTTCAAAAACTGTGCAGTAGAAAGGACTGTCAACACATACTGAACAGCTCACGTTATAGACAGAAGCAAGCTACATGGCAGACCAATCCAAACTCATCTCCCAGCATGTCCAGCCCATCCATTATCTCAGCCAATCATGGCTAGCGGGGAGGTTCCTGTCTTTTTCCGTGGCTAAACGAACTAGGCTCGTAATTTAACAGTTTTATTCATATTTATGGATGGAATACACATTTATTATTAAGGCACATGAAAGTGCACATGTTCCAGAAGGCATTTCTGCCAAAAATGTTCAAATGCCACTCCTGTGAAGTAGTGACGTGCGACATACGCCTAGTTTCCTGAAACGAGTCTCATATTCATGTATTCTTTGACCTAATTACGTGTAGTGTAGTAAAGAGCAAACATACAGTGATATAATCAGGATCTCACAGTGAACATTCCTGCTCCTCTCACTTTCACACTCAATTTCCTAGGCTAGCTACTTGTGACAAGCCTACACTGGATTCATTGAAAGCATTCTAATTAGAGGTCTTCTCGGGTCCAAAAAGTTGGACCCATTCCGAAATGGATCCGTGGCTTTCCCACTCGACCCGATATGCATAAATCATTCTTTTTTAAACGGAGACCTGTTCGGAAGGGACCCGAGAACAGTCAGACCCGTTCTGAAAAGGCCTGTGTAAAAACAGACCCAAACAGACCTGTGCTGGTTCGGATCAGAGAGACCCGTTCATATCTGAGAATAAAAAGAGAGAGAGAAAGAAACGTCAGAGGGCGCTGCCAGCGCCATCAATTAACAAGCTATATTGGCCAAATGATCCACTGTTACTTGTCCTAGTTATTCGTTGTGTTTGGTTTTTACTTTCCTAAAACAATAATTGTTCACCTCACGGTTCAGCTGTCAGAGATTTGACTGCTAAATGCATCAGGGCATTGCATATAGGCCTAAGCGTCCACTGTATGATATTAATATAAAAAAATGTAATATTAAGGAAGAGAAGTCCTATCCCTAGAGAGACTGAGAGAAAGAAAGAGATACAGTGAGGGAAAAAAGTATTTGAGCCCCTCTCAATCAGAAAGATTTCTGGCTCCCAGGTGTCTTTTATACAGGTAACGAGCTGAGATTAGGAGCACACTCTTAAAGGGAGTGATCCCAATCTCAGCTTGTTACCTGTATAAAAGACACCTGTCCACAGAAGCAATCAATCAATCAGATTCCAAACTCTCCACCATGGCCAAGACCAAAGAGCTCTCCAAGGATGTCAGGGACAAGATTGTAGACCTACACAAGGCTGGAATGGGCTACAAGACCATCGCCAAGCAGCTTGGTGAGAAGGTGACAACAGTTGGTGTGATTATTTGCAAATGGAAGAAACACAAAATAACTGTCAATCTCCCTCGGCCTGGGACTCCATGCAAGATCTCACCTCGTGGAGTTGCAATGATCATGAGAACGGTGAGGAATCAGCCCAGAACTACACGGGAGGATCTTGTCAATGATCTCAAGGAAGCTGGGACCATAGTCACCAAGAAAACAATTGGTAACACACTACGCCGTGAAGGACTGAAATCCTGCAGCGCCCGCAATGTCCCCCTGCTCAAGAAAGCACATATACATGCCCGTCCGAAGTTTGCCAGTGAACATCTGAATGATTCAGAGGAGAACTGGGTGAAAGTGTTGTGGTCAGATGAGACCAAAATCGAGCTCTTTGGCATCAACTCAACTCGCCGTGTTTGGAGGAGGAGGAATGCTGCCTATGACCCCAAGAACACCATCCCCACCGTCAAACATGTAGGTGGAAACATTATGCTTTGGGGGTGTTTTTCTGCTAAGGGGACAGGACAACTTCACCGCATCAAAGGGACGATGGATGGGGCCATGTACCGTCAAATCTTGGGTGAGAACCTCCTTCCCTCAGCCAGGGCATTGAAAATGGGTCGTGGATGGTTATTCCAGCATGACAATGACCCAAAACACACGGCCAAGGCAACAAAGGAGTGGCTCAAGAATAAGCACATTAAGGTCCTGGAGTGGCCTAGCCAATCTCCAGACCTTTATCCCATAGAAAATCTGTGGAGGGAGCTGAAGGTTGGAGTTGCCAAATGTCAGCCTCGAAACCTTAATGACTTGGAGAAGATCTGCAAAGAGGAGTGGGACAAAATCCCTCCTGAGATGTGTGCAAACCTGGTGGCCAACTACAAGAAACGTCTGACCTCTGTGATTGCCAACAAGGGTTTTGCCACCAAGTACTAAGTCATGTTTTGCAGAGGGGTCAAATACGTATTTCCCTCATTAAAATGCAAATCAATTCATAACATTATTGACATGCGTTTTTCTGGATTTTTTTGTTGTTATTCTCTCTCACTGTTCAAATAAACCTACCATTCAAATTATAGACTGATCATGTCTTTGTCAGTGGTCAAACATACAAAATCAGCAGGGGATCAAATACTTTTTTCCCTCACCGTATGCCGGCACCATGTTCCCGACACCGACATGAATGTCTTTATCCTTGTCAGATAGGCTACCGCGTCTGCTATACAGATATAGGCGTACAGGAGGCTCATTCGTAAATTTTATATCAGAATATTTTTGATAAAGATAAGCATTATATTGTTAGATTAAAGAAGTAACTCTGGTAGGCTTGAGAAACATAAGCGTTATATTGTTAGATTAAACTCTGGTAGGTCTAAAACATTATTCCTCACCTCAAGTTGAACTGTCGGAGCCAGTTGGAGCGCTGGAACGCACTGCCTTCATAGACATGCAGTAGCTAAGCCTAATGATAGCCATACCTCACCAAACCTTCCCAAAAATGTCTCAACTTTATTAGGGAAATATCAAAGTAAGTCAAGCATTGTTTATAGGGAAAATACAAAGAGGTTATTATTATATTGCGGCATTAAATTCAGTTTTGCATCTCGCCCTCTTTGGTTTTTCATTTTCATGAGTGCGAGTAGCCCTATAGTAGGCTGGTAATTCTGTTATATTGTGGCAAATACAACATTACAGTTGGAACTTAATTTGGCCAAAGAAAATGGCTCAACAGAATGAAACAAACACTTGTTGCATATTTAAAGAAATTGTTTAAACCTTCACAAAGGTTTTGAACTGGCTATGCCTATATTGCAGCAATTACCAACAAAGGCGAGTGCCTATCGTAGGCCTACCCAACAAATGACAGCAATAGGCTAATGCTAGTTATTTTACAACAGGCCTACGTTTAACCTACTGTATCTTAAACTAACTACGGACCACAAAATTAAAAAGACAGTTCAAACTTAATTTAGCCAACGAAAATGTCTCAACACGATGAAACAAAACACTTTTTGCATATTTAAAGAACTGGTTTAGATTCTTAAATAGGCCTACAGTAATAATAATGATATATAATAATAATAATAATAATGATAAAAACAAAAGATAATACATACGAAAATAAATAAAAGTTAGAAAACCTGAATAGCGAGTTGCACACAGTCCATTTGGCTGTGCCAACATTCTTCTCATCTTTGTCCACTACAATATTACAACTTGTCCCTGAGGACATTCCCCTTGTCGTCCTTGAGGACATTCCCCTTGTCGTCCCTGAGGACATTCCCCTTGTCGTCCCTGAGGACATTCCCCTTGTCGTCCCTGAGGACATTCCCCTTGTCGGCCCTGAGGACATTCCCCTTGTCGTCCCTGAGGACATTCCCCTTGTCGTCCCTGAGGACATTCCCCTTGTCGTCCCTGAGGACATTCCCCTTGTCGGCTTCTTTTCACTATACTCTTTCTCCTCTAACTTTTGTTTTACTTCAATGAAAAATAACTCCATCTTCGCAATCAACAGTAGCCAAGGCCAAGGCTCCTCTCACTCTCTCTCTCTCTATCCTCAGCAGCAGGCGCATGTGAGGTGAGCAGTTTCAGCTGGACATAAGCTATACGTTTTATTGAGTTGCAATTGGCTGACACAGATAACAAGCTCACACACACATTAAATTAACAGAGGATGGGTCCAATCGGGTCCAGTCGGTAAATCAATTATAATTGCACATACCCAAGACCCGTGGCAATTATATCAGACTCGACCCAGATCCGAGACAAAAGTCTGTATTTAGAATTTCGAGTCTGTTAGACCCGTGAAGACCTCTAATTATAATGCCTCATTGTGAATAGATGTGGATACATGTGAATAGCTTTTTATCAATTTATGTTTTTCTTTAACTTTGGACACAAAACTGTCTGTGGTGGGTCTTTTGTTATTTACAGTATCAGTAGTTGTAGACAGTTGGTTTGTTTCTGAGCCAACATCTACAATGGTTCTAGCCAATAACTGTGGTTAGAGCCAGTCTGTGTATGCACCCACATTGGGTTGCTGACGTCAGTAACTCTGGTGAGTATAATAACCCACACCTCCCATGGTGGTGATGAATATATTATAATATAATAACCTTCTCCCCCATGGAGCTGCTGAGGTTCATAAAGCCAGGATGACATGGCTGGACCGACGTCTCCCAGGGCTAGAGTGTGTGTGCGTGTGCATGTGTGCGTGCGTGCGTGTGTGGACCGAGGGCTGACACCAGCACAAAGACTGGACAGTGTCCCCTCTCTCCTTCCCCATCCCCCTCGCCCTCTGCAGGCAGCCCAGCTTTGTGCATCCGTCAGCGGGCTGCGTGGGGTGGCAGAGAGGGTCTCTCAGGGCGTGACCTCCATGTCTCTGTACGTGGCTCCAGGCTCCTGGCTGTTGCTATTAGCTCGCCTCTGTATTGTCTTAATACAGTGATGATACAGTGTCTGTTCTGTTCATCTATGGTTCATCTTTATGTGTTGTCATGTTGGGGGTGTTCAGTGTGTGTTCTGGTTTCTGGTGGCAAATGCCCTCTGTGTCCTGGATGGCTTAACTCTTGCCTTTCTCCTCAGCATTCATGAGTAATGAACATTGGACATTAAGCAGGCCTGAGCTAATTCTGCATAGCACGACGTCTTGTGACTGCTCACTGGTGTGTAAGCAACACAAACAGGTGGATGTACACAGCTAATTAAACTGTGTAAGTGGTTTTCTGTTCAGCGTCCCTCTGTGTATTCCTAATGGTCTGTGGTCAATGCTTGTACAGATATAGGATCTTAATTTGATCACCCTGTTGCAGGAGAACTGTCCTGCAATGCAGGAAATGTAAAACTTGTAGTATATTTGAGGTTTAAAAAGACTTCTGAAGATTGTAATTTCCACTTCCAGACTTGATTTCCCTTACGAAAAATGTATCAACCTCTACAAAACCGTCCATTCATTATAATCCACATAATAATTCACATTTCCTTTTGCTGCAGGATTATTTTCCTGCTGTAGGAAACTGGCTCAAATAAGATCCTACACCTGTATGCAGTATGTAGGACTTGGTCTATAATGATCTGTTGTAGTCTGGGGCCTGTATGTCTAAACATGGTGGTCTGTAATGGTTTGTTGTGGTCTGACCTCTAACCCATGTAAATAGTACTGTAGGTCACCATATGTGATTAATAACTAATATGTCAGCTAAGGTGACATATAACTGGAATGGTTATATTCTAATGAGATCATGTTTCTGTGTTGCAGGTGTCTAGTCTCCACCACTCTGACTGCGTCATCAAGAGAGAACACGAGAAATGTATGGAGAGGATGGCAGAGGATGACCCAGAAAACGACTTAGAATTTGGTAGGTTTCCTGTGTGTGTGTGTGTGTGTGTGTGTGTGTGTGTGTGTGTGTGTGTGTGTGTGTGTGTGTGTGTGTGTGTGTGTGTGTGTGTGTGTGTGTATGTACCTGAGTGCATGTGTGTGTGTCTATGTCTATTTGTTTGGTGTATTTACAGTATGAGGCTTCTCCTCTTGTGGGTTTTTGTAGTGTCAGTATTTCTACCTCTATGCATATGTTAGAGATTGACGAGGTAACACATTTTGAGATTAAATAATGATGAAACACTTTATTTTCATTAGTAGCCTAGCACCATTGATTCAGCTGTGCTAAGCAGTGGCAGTTAGGCAGTAATCTGACAAGTATAAAGTGACAAGTGAGAATATGGACCATTTACAGGCCTAGCAACATACAAATCTCCCCTTTTCTGTAATGTGTGTAAATTAGATTAATTATTGTCAGCATTAGGTATTCCTCGATTTGCCTTTCAGTTTTTCTATTTTGGAAAACAGGATTTCAGATACAGCTACTCTTTTGGGATTCTAATGTTTTCCAGGGGAAAAAAAGTGTCTCCACAGTACATGGTGTCTCCATGATCCACAGATATCATTTTAAAGGTTAGATTGTTGGTTTGCTCTGATGTATTCATGATTATTCACACAGTAGACATACATACATGACTGGTCCCAGCAGTAGATGCCAATTACAGTTTGCTGTATGAGACTGACAGACAGAAGGATACTGAGAAGCATTATACGTAAGAGTCTTGATAACAAGAATCATGTAAGTCATAATCAGCACTGTTGTTGTTCTGCTGTGGTAGGGAGGAAGTGAAAGAGAAAGTGAGACAGAGAGGAAGAAATATAGAACGTAAGAACACATTTTAAAAAAGAAACAAAGTGATAAAGCTAGATGAGAGAGATGTAGCTCCTCAGTGTGAAGACAGACACCATTCTGTGTTGATTCTGTAATGTGATTTGACAGCCAGTGAGTGACAGGCATCTCTCTGTGACAGGAAGGATAGATGATGTGTGAAGAGAAGAGTACATTAGACCGTTGAGTCTCCAAGCCCCTCAGCTCCGACAGACCCTGTGACACAACCCAGTAAAGCTAGTACAGCTCAGGCTGCTTCTACACACAGTACATTGAGACAGTCTCCAGGCCCCACAGCCTCCCCGACGGACCCTGTAACACAGGATCTTACTGCATACAGTATACATGCAGCCTCCCCTGAGTTATTTCACAGAGAAAACCTCTCCTGTGTGGTTTGTTCTGAGAGTATGAACACACCAGCTGTCAAAACAAATTTGTAGAAAGCAGTTGGGGGAGCGAGGACGGAGGATGTGTGTGTGGAGAGGGGGGTGTTGGGGGAATGAGAGCGTGTGTGTGTGTGTCCAGACTGTGAAGATGGAGGCTTGGTTGAAGAGCACTCGAGCTAAACCAGCAGAGAGATTGGAGATAGAGGGAGGGAGAGAGAGAGAGAGGGATAGAGGGAGAATGGGATATGGAGGGAGGGTGAAATAGAAGGATGGAGGCTTGGTTGAAGAGCTAAACCAGCAGAGAGATTGGAGATAGACACGCAGATGACAGATTGATTCTCAGGATAAATATGGCTGTGCTGTATAACACTGTCTGTCTCTTGAACAGAATGGAAGTGTTAGGGAGGTGTTTTGCAGGCACGTTTTAGAGGTATGATGATAATGTTATGCTATATTTTGTAATGTAATGTTATGTTATGTTGTTAGGAGAAGATTATTATGGGAATGTTAGGGAAGTGGCTAGTTGCAGGGCTGGTCCATGATACTGATGTTGTTTGAGCTGAAGCAGAGATAAACCACGGAGAGCAGATGCTAGGCTGTCAGACTGAATATCTCTCTGTCAGAGTCTCTCTCTCTCTCTCTCTCTCTCTCTCTCTCTCTCTGTCTCTCCCTCTCTTTCTTTCTCTCCCTCTGTCTCAGTAGAGATGCAGTTTCTCAGGCCTTGGTTGCATCTCTGATGCTATTTTCACTGTGGCTCGATGCGGCTGGAATTAAAACAAGGCCAAACACACTGAGCCCTTTTCTCTATATAAAGGAAGAGAGGGAAAGAGAAAATAGAAGAGAGAGAGAGAGAGGGGAGAGAGAGAGAGAGAGAGAGAGAGAGACAGAGAGAGAGAGAGAGAGAGAGAGAGAGAGAGAGAGAGAGAGAGAGAGAGAGAGAGAGAGAGAGAGAGAGAGAGCTCAAAGACATTGCTCCTGCATTTTTAACAAAAAATATAGATAAAGTAGGATTTTTTGGTAGGGACATATACAGGATGCTACCCACCACAACATAACCTTCATTCCAAACCAAAACTCCAAACCTACAACCTGATTTTGGACGGAATTACCTGGAAAGCGTTCTACTACCAAGGATTACTATTCTCAAACTATACAGCAAATGCTCTGGCAAACAAACAGAAACCTGAAAACACCATCCAACCTGGAACTGAGTGAGTAATGTTTAGTATGAAGCTATTTTTCACTTTCAAAAACCAAGAAGAAAAATACATTACAATGATATATTTTATTTTATAAGGACTGAATGCTAAGGCTACTAAGCTTAAGCTTGCTACAAAGAGATACAATTTCAATTAGCACTGACGTGTGAAGTGAGAGGTGTCAAAGCCCTTGAGCCCAACAATGGCAGGAGAGTCGTATAGTCTACCCCAACTAAATGGAGAGGCCTTAGAAGCACCCCCCCACTGTTCAGAGGTCATTAAAATACAGTACCCTCTGTATGTAAAAAACGACAAGACACGAAAAGAGTACACTTTTTGCTGATTTGTATAAAAATGGGAACATAAGCAACCTTATCTTCCACACAGACCATCCCCTGGCATGGCACAGTGCTATACTAGCACACTACCCCTCTGATAAGAGGGGGGGTGTTAGCGACGGGTGGAAACTCAGGATACTGGACAACGAGGACTCTGAGTCGTCTAATATTAATCTCTATAAATAATAATAATAATAATAATAATAATAATAATAATATAAATCTGGAACCGTTTTGGTTCAAGGCAACACCAAACAGTTCCAGCTGAACTTTCACCTAATCAAAGAAATAGCTCAGCAGGAGAAGCTCTCCCTTGAGAAAGATACCCCTACCCCGAGCGTGTCAGACCAGACCTCTTCATTAAATAACCCCACAGAGCAACCCCAAGCAGAAAGTCAACTTCCCAGCACAGAGCACTACTCCCTCATTGAAATGAAGGATAAATTCACCCAGCTGGAGGTAAGGCAGGTGGAGCTGGAACAGCAGGTGAACACACTCCAGTCAGCACAGACCCAGACAACAGTCCAGCACAACAACATCCCCTTAACTAGACCTGGAGAGCTGCAGGTAGAGAGAGACATGTCTGCACTCTGGACTGTGGTGAGACAACATCAACAGGAGAAAGAGCAGGAGCAGAAGAAGAACAGAGCACTAGAGGAGAGGATCAGAGTGCTGGAGGAGAAGGTGAGAACGATGACGGGTGACATTGAACAACCCATTAGAGAACAGCCCACCTCAGATCCCGGCCAAAGTCTCGACACCGCAGCAGAACAGTACACCCTAGACCCTGACCATAGCCTCGACATCACACCCAGACAAACAAATGAAGAACCCCAAGCCCTGGGGACCCCTACCCCTCTGAGCAACCCCCCAGTCAGACACCCTGATAGCCCTCATGACGACCCCCACACCCACTGAGGACATACACAAGCCACAGATTGTACTCCTTATGGACTCAAACGGGAAATACATACAAGAAAATAAACTTTTTTCCAAAACACACAGTGTCTAAACTCTGGTGTCCAAACACCCAGCGCGCCCTAGACCTTCTGTCTGAGGACCGACTAGGATCACCCAGCCACATAATAATACACACAGGCACAAACGACCTGAGAACACAGCAGGAAAGGGTGGCCACATCACTCAAGGGAGTGATAGAAAAAGCTTCTTCTACCCTGTTACCACGAAAAGACTTCCAACCTGCTACCATACAGCGGGTAAACGCAAGTATTTCCTGTGACTGTGCATCAAAACCAAATGTCTTCCTGGCCCACCACTCCACCCTGGACGTGAACAGCCTTTATGACCAGGTCCACCTATACAAGGCAGCAGTGCCCACCTTCGCCCGGACCCTAAAGGATATCGCCCTCAACCGCAGACCCAACACCTCACACAGGAGCAACAGATCAACAGACACCCCGCCCAGACCAGCGAGACACTCTCCCAGACCTGCGGGACCCCCCCCAGGACCTACACATAGAGGACCCCCGCAGAGAGGACCTACATCCAGACCACAGCACCATCAACCACATCTACACCCCCCCCCCCCCCACCAATTAACTCCCCCCACCCAAGTCAACCATGCCCACACCCCATTTAGGCCCCCTCAGATCAGACCTATGCCCCTCCTACCCACCCCAAGCCCCCCACTCCCACAAAGAGGGCCTCAACATGAAAGTCACACATACGCCCAGGCCGTGAGCAGGCAAACAGGCCCAACACCCACTCTTACACTAGCCCAAGCCAATGGCATGTACCAGATGCTCAGCAGGCTCTGCTCACAATTACTGGCCTGAGGCCAAACCACGCAACCAACAACATTAGACACTTTATGGAACACAAAGCCTTCACTATTTCATCCTGGAATATCCAAGGCCTGAGGTCATCTGCCCTTGGCCTAAAGAGCAGGAATCTGGACTTCACCAAAGAAATCGGAAATACAGACATTGTCATCCTACAAGAAACATGGTATAGAGGAGACGGACCCACTGGTTGCCCTCTAGGTTACAGAGAGCTGGTAGTCCCATCCACCAAACTACCAGGTGTGAAACAGGGAAGGGACTCAGGGGGTATGCTAATTTGGTATAGAGCAGACCTAACTCACTCTATTAAATTAATCAAAACAGGAACATTTTACATTTGGTTAGAAATTCAAAAGGAAATTATCTCAACTGAGAAAAATGTCCTCCCTGTGTGCTACCTATATCCCCCACTAGAATCCCCATACTTTAATGAAGACAGTTTCTCCATCCTGGAGGGGGAAATCAATCATTTCCAGACCCAGGGACATGTAATAGTCTGTGGAGACCTAAATGCCAGAACTGGACAAGAACCTGACACCCCTCAGCACACAGGGGGACAAACACCTACCTGGAGGTGACAGCATTCCCTCCCCCCATATGCCCCCCTAGGCACAACTACGACAACATAACCAACAAAAACGGGTCACGACTCCTGCAGCTCTGTCGCACACTGGGTATGTACATAGTCAATGGTAGGCTTCGAGGGGACTCCTATGGTAGGTACACCTATAGCTCATCTCTTGGCAGTAGTACTGTAGACTACTTTATCACTGACCTCAACCCAGAGTCTCTCAGAGCGTTCACAGTCAGCCCACTGACACCCCTATCAGACCACAGCAAAATCACAGTCTACTTGAACAGAGCAATACTCAATCATGAGGCATCAAAGCCAAAGGAACTGAATAATATTAAGAAATGCTATAGATGGAAGGAAAGTAGTGTTGAAACCTACCAAAAAACAATTAGGAAACAACAAATTCAATCCATTCTAGACAACTTCCTGGACAAAACGTTCCACTGTAATAGTGAAGGTGTAAACTTGGCAGTAGAAAACCTAAACAGTATATTTGACCTCTCAGCTTCCCTATCAAATCTAAAAATCTCTAACAGAAAACCAAAGAAAAGTAATAACAGTGATAAATGGTTTGATGAAGAATGCAAAAAACATAAGAAAGAAATTGAGAAACCTATCCAACCAAAAACATAGAGACCCAGAAAACCTGAGCCTACGCCTTCACTATGGTGAATCACTAAAACAATACAGAAATACACTACGGAAAAGAAGGAAAAGCATGTCAGAAATCAGCTCAATGTAATTGAAGAATCCATAGACTCTAACCACTTCTGGGAAAATTGGAAAACACTAAACAAACAACAACACAAAGAGCTATCTATCCAAAACGGAGATGTATGGGTAAACCACTTCTCCAATCTTTTTGGCCCTATAACAGAGAACAAACAGCAAAAAAATATACATGATCAAATGCAAATCTTAGAATCAACTATTAAAGACTACCAGAACCCACTGGATTCTCCAATTACATTGAATGAACTACAGGACAAAATACAAACCCTCCAACCCCAAAAGTCCTGTGGTGTTGATGGTATCCTCAATGAAATGATAAAATATACAGACCACAAATTTCAATTAGCTATACTTAAACTCTTTAACATCATCCTTAGCTCTGGCATCTTCCCCAATATTTGGAACCAAGGACTGATCACCCCAATCCACAAAAGTGGAGACAAATTTGACCCCAATAACTACCGTGGGATATGCGTCAACAGCAACCTTGGGAAAATCCTCTGCATTATCATTAACAGCAGACTAGTTCATTTCCTCAGTGAAAACAATGTACTGAGCAAATGTCAAATTGGCTTTTACCAAATTACCGTACGACAGACCACGTATTCACCCTGCACACCCTAATTGACAAACAAACAAACCAAAACAAAGGCAAAGTCTTCTCATGCTTTGTTGATTTCAAAAAAAGCTTTTGACTCAATTTGGCATGAGGGTCTGCTATACAAATTGATGGAAAGTGGGGTTGGGGGAAAAACATACGACGTTATAAAATCCATGTACACAAACAACAAGTGTGCGGTTAAAATTGGCAAAAAACACACACATTTCTTTCCACAGGGCCGTGGGGTGAGACAGGGATGCAGTTTAAGCCCCACCCTCTTCAACATATATATCAACGAATTGGCGAGGGCACTAGAACAGTCTGCAGCACCCGGCCTCACCCTACTAGAATCTGAAGTCAAATGTCTTCTGTTTGCGGATGATCTGGTGCTTCTGTCACCAACCAAGGAGGGCCTACAGCAGCACCTAGATCTTCTGCACAGATTCTGTCAGACCTGGGCCCTGACAGTAAATCTCAGTAAGACAAAAATAATGGTGTTCCAAAAAAGGTCCAGTTGCCAGGACCACAAATACAAATTCCATCTAGACACCGTTGCCCTAGAGCACACAAAAAACTATACATACCTCGGCCTAAACATCAGCGCCACAGGTAACTTCCACAAAGCTGTGAACGATCTGAGAGACAAGGCAAGAAGGGCCTTCTATGCCATCAAAAGGAACATAAAATTTGACATACCAATTAGGATCTGGCTAAAAAATACTTGAATCAGTTATAGAACCCATTGCCCTTTATGGTTCTGAGGTCTGGGGTCCGCTCACCAACCAAGAATTCACAAAATGGGACAAACACCAAATTGAGACTCTGCATGCAGAATTCTGCAAAAACATCCTCTGTGTACAACGTAAAACACCAAATAATGCATGCAGAGCAGAATTAGGCCAATACCCGCTAATTATCAAAATCCAGAAAAGAGCCGTTAAATTCTATAACCACTTAAAAGGAAGCGATTCCCAAACCTTCCATAACAAAGCCATCACCTACAGAGAGATGAACTTGGAGAAGAGTCCCCTAAGTAAGCTTGTCCTGGGGCTCTGTTCACAAACACAAACAGACCCCACAAAGCCCCAGGACAACAACAACAACAACAACACAATTAGACCCAACCAAATCATGAGAAAACAAAAATATAATTACTTGACACATTGGAAAGAACAAACAAAAAAACAGAGCAAACTAGAATGCTATTTGGCCCTAAACAGAGAGTACACAGTGGCAGAATACCTGACCACTGTGACTGACCCAAACTTAAGGAAAGCTTTGACTATGTACAGACTCAGTGAGCATAGCCTTGCTATTGAGAAAGGCCGCCGTAGGCAGACCTGGCTCTCAAGAGAAGACAGGCTATGTGCACACTGCCCACAAAATGAGGTGGAAACTGAGCTGCACTTCCTAACCTCCTGCCAAATGTATGACCATATTAGAGACACATATTTCCCTCAGATTACAGCGATCCACAAAGAATTCGAAAACAAACCCAATTTTGATAAACTCCCTTATCTACTGGGTGAAAAACCACAGTGTGCCATCACAGCTGCAAGATTTGTGACCTGTTGCCACAAGAAAAGGGCAACCAGTGAAGAACAAACACCATTGTAAATACAACCCATATTTATGTTTATTTATTTTCCCATTTGTACTTTAACTATTTGCACATTGTTACAACACTGTATATATACATAATATGACATTTGAAATGTCTTTATTCTTTTGAAACTTCTGAGTGTAATGTTTACTGTTAATATTTATTGTTTATTTCACTTTTGTTTACTATCTACTTCACTTGCTTTGGCAATGTTAACACACGTTTCCCATGCCAATAAAGCCCTTAAATTGAATTGAATTGAGAGAGAGAGAGAGAGAGAGAGAGAGAGAGAGAGAGAGAGAGAGAGAGGACATGTACTAGTCTGTGGCGACCTAAATGCCAGAACTGGACAAGAACCTGACACCCTCAGCACACAGGGGGACAAACACCTACCTGGAGGTGACAGCATTCCCTCCCCCATATGCCCCCCTAGGCACAACTACGACAACATAACCAACAAAAATGGGTCACGACTCCTGCAGCTCTGTCGCACACTGGGTATGTACATAGTCAATGGTAGGCTTCGAGGGGACTCCTATGGTAGGTACACCTATAGCTCATCTCTTGGCAGTAGTACTGTAGACTACTTTATCACTGACCTCAACCCAGAGTCTCTCAGAGCGTTCACAGTCAGCCCACTGACACCCCTATCAGACCACAGCAAAATCACAGTCTACTTGAACAGAGCAATACTCAATCATGAGGCATCAAAGCCAAAAGAACTGAATAATATTAAGAAATGCTATAGATGGAAGGAAAGTAGTGTTGAAACCTACCAAAAAACAATTAGGAAACAACAAATTCTATCCATTCTAGACAACTTCCTGGACAAAACGTTCCACTGTAATAGTGAAGGTGTAAACTTGGCAGTAGAAAACCTAAACAGTATATTTGACCTCTCAGCTTCCCTATCAAATCTAAAAATCTCTAACAGAAAACCAAAGAAAAGTAATAACAGTGATAAATGGTTTGATGAAGAATGCAAAAACCTAAGAAAGAAATTGAGAAACCTATCCAACCAAAAACATAGAGACCCAGAAAACCTGAGCCTACGCCTTCACTATGGTGAATCACTAAAACAATACAGAAATACACTACGGAAAAGAAGGAACAGCATGTCAGAAATCAGCTCAATGTAATTGAAGAATCCATAGACTCTAACCACTTCTGGGAAAATTGGAAAACACTAAACAAACAACAACACGAAGAGCTATCTATCCAAAACGGAGATGTATGGGTAAACCACTTCTCCAATCTTTTGGCCCTATAACAGAGAACAAACAGCAAAAAAATATACATGATCAAATGCAAATCTTAGAATCAACTATTAAAGACTACCAGAACCCACTGGATTCTCCAATTACATTGAATGAACTACAGGACAAAATACAAACCCTCCAACCCAAAAAGTCCTGTGGTGTTGATGGTATCCTCAATGAAATGATAAAATATACAGACCACAAATTTCAATTAGCTATACTTAAACTCTTTAACATCATCCTTAGCTCTGGCATCTTCCCCAATATCTGGAACCAAGGACTGATCACCCCAATCCACAAAAGTGGAGACAAATTTGACCCCAATAACTACCGTGGGATATGCGTCAACAGCAACCTTGGGAAAATCCTCTGCATTATCATTAACAGCAGACTAGTTCATTTCCTCAGTGAAAACAATGTACTGAGCAAATGTCAAATTGGCTTTTTACCAAATTACCGTACGACAGACCACGTATTCACCCTGCACACCCTAATTGACAAACAAACAAACCAAAACAAAGGCAAAGTCTTCTCATGCTTTGTTGATTTCAAAAAAGCTTTTGACTCAATTTGGCATGAGGGTCTGCTATACAAATTGATGGAAAGTGGGGTTGGGGGAAAAACATACGACATTATAAAATCCATGTACACAAACAACAAGTGTGCGGTTAAAATTGGCAAAAAACACACACATTTCTTTCCACAGGGCCGTGGGGTGAGACAGGGATGCAGTTTAAGCCCCACCCTCTTCAACATATATATCAACGAATTGCGAGGGCACTAGAACAGTCTGCAGCACCCGGCCTCACCCTACTAGAATCTGAAGTCAAATGTCTTCTGTTTGCGGATGATCTGGTGCTTCTGTCACCAACCAAGGAGGGCCTACAGCAGCACCTAGATCTTCTGCACAGATTCTGTCAGACCTGGGCCCTGACAGTAAATCTCAGTAAGACAAAAATAATGGTGTTCCAAAAAAGGTCCAGTTGCCAGGACCACAATTACAAATTCCATCTAGACACCGTTGCCCTAGAGCACACAAAAAACTATACATACCTCGGCCTAAACATCAGCGCCACAGGTAATTTCCACAAAGCTGTGAACGATCTGAGAGACAAGGCAAGAAGGGCCTTCTATGCCATCAAAAGGAACATAAAATTTGACATACCAATTAGGATCTGGCTAAAAATACTTGAATCAGTTATAGAACCCATTGCCCTTTATGGTTCTGAGGTCTGGGGTCCGCTCACCAACCAAGAATTCACAAAATGGGACAAACACCAAATTGAGACTCTGCATGCAGAATTCTGCAAAAACATCCTCTGTGTACAACGTAAAACACCAAATAATGCATGCAGAGCAGAATTAGGCCAATACCCGCTAATTATCAAAATCCAGAAAAGAGCCGTTAAATTCTATAACCACTTAAAAGGAAGCGATTCCCAAACCTTCCATAACAAAGCCATCACCTACAGAGAGATGAACTTGGAGAAGAGTCCCCTAAGTAAGCTTGTCCTGGGGCTCTGTTCACAAACACAAACAGACCCCACACAGCCCCAGGACAACAACAACAACAACACAACTAGACCCAACCAAATCATGAGAAAACAAAAAGAGAATTACTTGACACATTGGAAAGAACAAACAAAAAAACAGAGCAAACTAGAATGCTATTTGGCCCTAAACAGAGAGTACACAGTGGCAGAATACCTGACCACTGTGACTGACCCAAACTTAAGGAAAGCTTTGACTATGTACAGACTCAGTGAGCATAGCCTTGCTATTGAGAAAGGCCGCCGTAGGCAGACCTGGCTCTCAAGAGAAGACAGGCTATGTGCACACTGCCCACAAAATGAGGTGGAAACTGAGCTGCACTTCCTAACCTCCTGCCAAATGTATGACCATATTAGAGACACATATTTCCCTCAGATTACAGCGATCCACAAAGAATTCGAAAACAAACCCAATTTTGATAAACTCCCTTATCTACTGGGTGAAAAACCACAGTGTGCCATCACAGCTGCAAGATTTGTGACCTGTTGCCACAAGAAAAGGGCAACCAGTGAAGAACAAACACCATTGTAAATACAACCCATATTTATGTTTATTTATTTTCCCATTTGTACTTTAACTATTTGCACATTGTTACAACACTGTATATATACATAATATGACATTTGAAATGTCTTTATTCTTTTGAAACTTCTGAGTGTAATGTTTACTGTTAATATTTATTGTTTATTTCACTTTTGTTTACTATCTACTTCACTTGCTCTGGCAATGTTAACACACGTTTCCCATGCCAATAAAGCCCTTAAATTGAATTGAATTGAGAGAGAGAGAGAGAGAGAGAGAGAGAGAGAGAGAGAGAGAGAGAGAGAGAGAGGACATGTACTAGTCTGTGGCGACCTAAATGCCAGAACTGGACAAGAACCTGACACCCTCAGCACACAGGGGGACAAACACCTACCTGGAGGTGACAGCATTCCCTCCCCCATATGCCCCCCTAGGCACAACTACGACAACATAACCAACAAAAATGGGTCACGACTCCTGCAGCTCTGTCGCACACTGGGTATGTACATAGTCAATGGTAGGCTTCGAGGGGACTCCTATGGTAGGTACACCTATAGCTCATCTCTTGGCAGTAGTACTGTAGACTACTTTATCACTGACCTCAACCCAGAGTCTCTCAGAGCGTTCACAGTCAGCCCACTGACACCCCTATCAGACCACAGCAAAATCACAGTCTACTTGAACAGAGCAATACTCAATCATGAGGCATCAAAGCCAAAAGAACTGAATAATATTAAGAAATGCTATAGATGGAAGGAAAGTAGTGTTGAAACCTACCAAAAAACAATTAGGAAACAACAAATTCTATCCATTCTAGACAACTTCCTGGACAAAACGTTCCACTGTAATAGTGAAGGTGTAAACTTGGCAGTAGAAAACCTAAACAGTATATTTGACCTCTCAGCTTCCCTATCAAATCTAAAAATCTCTAACAGAAAACCAAAGAAAAGTAATAACAGTGATAAATGGTTTGATGAAGAATGCAAAAACCTAAGAAAGAAATTGAGAAACCTATCCAACCAAAAACATAGAGACCCAGAAAACCTGAGCCTACGCCTTCACTATGGTGAATCACTAAAACAATACAGAAATACACTACGGAAAAGAAGGAACAGCATGTCAGAAATCAGCTCAATGTAATTGAAGAATCCATAGACTCTAACCACTTCTGGGAAAATTGGAAAACACTAAACAAACAACAACACGAAGAGCTATCTATCCAAAACGGAGATGTATGGGTAAACCACTTCTCCAATCTTTTTGGCCCTATAACAGAGAACAAACAGCAAAAAAATATACATGATCAAATGCAAATCTTAGAATCAACTATTAAAGACTACCAGAACCCACTGGATTCTCCAATTACATTGAATGAACTACAGGACAAAATACAAACCCTCCAACCCAAAAAGTCCTGTGGTGTTGATGGTATCCTCAATGAAATGATAAAATATACAGACCACAAATTTCAATTAGCTATACTTAAACTCTTTAACATCATCCTTATCTCTGGCATCTTCCCCAATATCTGGAACCAAGGACTGATCACCCCAATCCACAAAAGTGGAGACAAATTTGACCCCAATAACTACCGTGGGATATGCGTCAACAGCAACCTTGGGAAAATCCTCTGCATTATCATTAACAGCAGACTAGTTCATTTCCTCAGTGAAAACAATGTACTGAGCAAATGTCAAATTGGCTTTTTACCAAATTACCGTACGACAGACCACGTATTCACCCTGCACACCCTAATTGACAAACAAACAAACCAAAACAAAGGCAAAGTCTTCTCATGCTTTGTTGATTTCAAAAAAAGCTTTTGACTCAATTTGGCATGAGGGTCTGCTATACAAATTGATGGAAAGTGGGGTTGGGGGAAAAACATACGACATTATAAAATCCATGTACACAAACAACAAGTGTGCGGTTAAAATTGGCAAAAAACACACACATTTCTTTCCACAGGGCCGTGGGGTGAGACAGGGATGCAGTTTAAGCCCCACCCTCTTCAACATATATATCAACGAATTGGCGAGGGCACTAGGACAGTCTGCAGCACCCGGCCTCACCCTACTAGAATCTGAAGTCAAATGTCTTCTGTTTGCTGACGATCTGGTGCTTCTGTCACCAACCAAGGAGGGCCTACAGCAGCACCTAGATCTTCTGCACAGATTCTGTCAGACCTGGGCCCTGACAGTAAATCTCAGTAAGACAAAAATAATGGTGTTCCAAAAAGGTCCAGTTGCCAGGACCACAAATACAAATTCCATCTAGACACCGTTGCCCTAGAGCACACAAAAAACTATACATACCTCGGCCTAAACATCAGCGCCACAGGTAACTTCCACAAAGCTGTGAACGATCTGAGAGACAAGGCAAGAAGGGCCTTCTATGCCATCAAAAGGAACATACAATTTGACATACCAATTAGGATCTGGCTAAAAATACTTGAATCAGTTATAGAACCCATTGCCCTTTATGGTTCTGAGGTCTGGGGTCCGCTCACCAACCAAGAATTCACAAAATGGGACAAACACCAAATTGAGACTCTGCATGCAGAATTCTGCAAAAACATCCTCCGTGTACAACGTAAAACACCAAATAATGCATGCAGAGCAGAATTAGGCCAATACCCGCTAATTATCAAATCCAGAAAAGAGCCGTTAAATTCTATAACCACTTAAAAGGAAGCGATTCCCAAACCTTCCATAACAAAGCCATCACCTACAGAGAGATGAACTTGGAGAAGAGTCCCCTAAGTAAGCTTGTCCTGGGGCTCTGTTCACAAACACAAACAGACCCCACACAGCCCAGGACAACAACAACAACAACACAACTAGACCCAACCAAATCATGAGAAAACAAAAAGAGAATTACTTGACACATTGGAAAGAACAAACAAAAAAACAGAGCAAACTAGAATGCTATTTGGCCCTAAACAGAGAGTACACAGTGGCAGAATACCTGACCACTGTGACTGACCCAAACTTAAGGAAAGCTTTGACTATGTACAGACTCAGTGAGCATAGCCTTGCTATTGAGAAAGGCCGCCGTAGGCAGACCTGGCTCTCAAGAGAAGACAGGCTATGTGCACACTGCCCACAAAATGAGGTGGAAACTGAGCTGCACTTCCTAACCTCCTGCCAAATGTATGACCATATTAGAGACACATATTTCCCTCAGATTACAGCGATCCACAAAGAATTCGAAAACAAACCCAATTTTGATAAACTCCCTTATCTACTGGGTGAAAAACCACAGTGTGCCATCACAGCTGCAAGATTTGTGACCTGTTGCCACAAGAAAAGGGCAACCAGTGAAGAACAAACACCATTGTAAATACAACCCATATTTATGTTTATTTATTTTCCCATTTGTACTTTAACTATTTGCACATTGTTACAACACTGTATATATACATAATATGACATTTGAAATGTCTTTATTCTTTTGAAACTTCTGAGTGTAATGTTTACTGTTAATATTTATTGTTTATTTCACTTTTGTTTACTATCTACTTCACTTGCTCTGGCAATGTTAACACACGTTTCCCATGCCAATAAAGCCCTTAAATTGAATTGAATTGAGAGAGAGAGAGAGAGAGAGAGAGAGAGAGAGAGAGGACATGTACTAGTCTGTGGCGACCTAAATGCCAGAACTGGACAAGAACCTGACACCCTCAGCACACAGGGGGACAAACACCTACCTGGAGGTGACAGCATTCCCTCCCCCATATGCCCCCCCTAGGCACAACTACGACAACATAACCAACAAAAATGGGTCACGACTCCTGCATCTCTGTCGCACACTGGGTATGTACATAGTCAATGGTAGGCTTCGAGGGGACTCCTATGGTAGGTACACCTATAGCTCATCTCTTGGCAGTAGTACTGTAGACTACTTTATCACTGACCTCAACCCAGAGTCTCTCAGAGCGTTCACAGTCAGCCCACTGACACCCCTATCAGACCACAGCAAAATCACAGTCTACTTGAACAGAGCAATACTCAATCATGAGGCATCAAAGCCAAAAGAACTGAATAATATTAAGAAATGCTATAGATGGAAGGAAAGTAGTGTTGAAACCTACCAAAAAACAATTAGGAAACAACAAATTCTATCCATTCTAGACAACTTCCTGGACAAAACGTTCCACTGTAATAGTGAAGGTGTAAACTTGGCAGTAGAAAACCTAAACAGTATATTTGACCTCTCAGCTTCCCTATCAAATCTAAAAATCTCTAACAGAAAACCAAAGAAAAGTAATAACAGTGATAAATGGTTTGATGAAGAATGCAAAAACCTAAGAAAGAAATTGAGAAACCTATCCAACCAAAAACATAGAGACCCAGAAAACCTGAGCCTACGCCTTCACTATGGTGAATCACTAAAACAATACAGAAATACACTACGGAAAAAGAAGGAACAGCATGTCAGAAATCAGCTCAATGTAATTGAAGAATTCATAGACTCTAACCACTTCTGGGAAAATTGGAAAACACTAAACAAACAACAACACGAAGAGCTATCTATCCAAAACGGAGATGTATGGGTAAACCACTTCTCCAATCTTTTTGGCCCTATAACAGAGAACAAACAGCAAAAAAATATACATGATCAAATGCAAATCTTAGAATCAACTATTAAAGACTACCAGAACCCACTGGATTCTCCAATTACATTGAATGAACTACAGGACAAAATACAAACCCTCCAACCCAAAAAGTCCTGTGGTGTTGATGGTATCCTCAATGAAATGATAAAATATACAGACCACAAATTTCAATTAGCTATACTTAAACTCTTTAACATCATCCTTATCTCTGGCATCTTCCCCAATATCTGGAACCAAGGACTGATCACCCCAATCCACAAAAGTGGAGACAAATTTGACCCCAATAACTACCGTGGGATATGCGTCAACAGCAACCTTGGGAAAATCCTCTGCATTATCATTAACAGCAGACTAGTTCATTTCCTCAGTGAAAACAATGTACTGAGCAAATGTCAAATTGGCTTTTACCAAATTACCGTCACGACAGACCACGTATTCACCCTGCACACCCTAATTGACAAACAAACAAACCAAAACAAAGGCAAAGTCTTCTCATGCTTTGTTGATTTCAAAAAAGCTTTTGACTCAATTTGGCATGAGGGTCTGCTATACAAATTGATGGAAAGTGGGGTTGGGGGGAAAAACATACGACATTATAAAATCCATGTACACAAACAACAAGTGTGCGGTTAAAATTGGCAAAAAAACACACACATTTCTTTCCACAGGGCCGTGGGGTGAGACAGGGATGCAGTTTAAGCCCCACCCTCTTCAACATATATCAACGAATTGGCGAGGGCACTAGGACAGTCTGCAGCACCCGGCCTCACCCTACTAGAATCTGAAGTCAAATGTCTTCTGTTTGCTGACGATCTGGTGCTTCTGTCACCAACCAAGGAGGGCCTACAGCAGCACCTAGATCTTCTGCACAGATTCTGTCAGACCTGGGCCCTGACAGTAAATCTCAGTAAGACAAAAATAATGGTGTTCCAAAAAAGGTCCAGTTGCCAGGACCACAAATACAAATTCCATCTAGACACCGTTGCCCTAGAGCACACAAAAACTATACATACCTCGGCCTAAACATCAGCGCCACAGGTAACTTCCACAAAGCTGTGAACGATCTGAGAGACAAGGCAAGAAGGGCCTTCTATGCCATCAAAAGGAACATACAATTTGACATACCAATTAGGATCTGGCTAAAAATACTTGAATCAGTTATAGAACCCATTGCCCTTTATGGTTCTGAGGTCTGGGGTCCGCTCACCAACCAAGAATTCACAAAATGGGACAAACACCAAATTGAGACTCTGCATGCAGAATTCTGCAAAAACATCCTCCGTGTACAACGTAAAACACCAAATAATGCATGCAGAGCAGAATTAGGCCAATACCCGCTAATTATCAAATCCAGAAAAGAGCCGTTAAATTCTATAACCACTTAAAAGGAAGCGATTCCCAAACCTTCCATAACAAAGCCATCACCTACAGAGAGATGAACTTGGAGAAGAGTCCCCTAAGTAAGCTTGTCCTGGGGCTCTGTTCACAAACACAAACAGACCCCACACAGCCCAGGACAACAACAACAACAACACAACTAGACCCAACCAAATCATGAGAAAACAAAAAGAGAATTACTTGACACATTGGAAAGAACAAACAAAAAAACAGAGCAAACTAGAATGCTATTTGGCCCTAAACAGAGAGTACACAGTGGCAGAATACCTGACCACTGTGACTGACCCAAACTTAAGGAAAGCTTTGACTATGTACAGACTCAGTGAGCATAGCCTTGCTATTGAGAAAGGCCGCCGTAGGCAGACCTGGCTCTCAAGAGAAGACAGGCTATGTGCACACTGCCCACAAAATGAGGTGGAAACTGAGCTGCACTTCCTAACCTCCTGCCAAATGTATGACAATATTAGAGACACATATTTCCCTCAGATTACAGCGATCCACAAAGAATTCGAAAACAAACCCAATTTTGATAAACTCCCTTATCTACTGGGTGAAAAACCACAGTGTGCCATCACAGCTGCAAGATTTGTGACCTGTTGCCACAAGAAAAGGGCAACCAGTGAAGAACAAACACCATTGTAAATACAACCCATATTTATGTTTATTTATTTTCCCATTTGTACTTTAACTATTTGCACATTGTTACAACACTGTATATATACATAATATGACATTTGAAATGTCTTTATTCTTTTGAAACTTCTGAGTGTAATGTTTACTGTTAATATTTATTGTTTATTTCACTTTTGTTTACTATCTACTTCACTTGCTCTGGCAATGTTAACACACGTTTCCCATGCCAATAAAACCCTTAAATTGAATTGAATTGAGAGAGAGAGAGAGAGAGAGAGAGAGAGAGAGAGGACATGTACTAGTCTGTGGCGACCTAAATGCCAGAACTGGACAAGAACCTGACACCCTCAGCACACAGGGGGACAAACACCTACCTGGAGGTGACAGCATTCCCTCCCCCATATGCCCCCCTAGGCACAACTACGACAACATAACCAACAAAAATGGGTCACGACTCCTGCATCTCTGTCGCACACTGGGTATGTACATAGTCAATGGTAGGCTTCGAGGGGACTCCTATGGTAGGTACACCTATAGCTCATCTCTTGGCAGTAGTACTGTAGACTACTTTATCACTGACCTCAACCCAGAGTCTCTCAGAGCGTTCACAGTCAGCCCACTGACACCCCTATCAGACCACAGCAAAATCACAGTCTACTTGAACAGAGCAATACTCAATCATGAGGCATCAAAGCCAAAAGAACTGAATAATATTAAGAAATGCTATAGATGGAAGGAAAGTAGTGTTGAAACCTACCAAAAAACAATTAGGAAACAACAAATTCTATCCATTCTAGACAACTTCCTGGACAAAACGTTCCACTGTAATAGTGAAGGTGTAAACTTGGCAGTAGAAAACCTAAACAGTATATTTGACCTCTCAGCTTCCCTATCAAATCTAAAAATCTCTAACAGAAAACCAAAGAAAAGTAATAACAGTGATAAATGGTTTGATGAAGAATGCAAAAACCTAAGAAAGAAATTGAGAAACCTATCCAACCAAAAACATAGAGACCCAGAAAACCTGAGCCTACGCCTTCACTATGGTGAATCACTAAAACAATACAGAAATACACTACGGAAAAAGAAGGAACAGCATGTCAGAAATCAGCTCAATGTAATTGAAGAATTCATAGACTCTAACCACTTCTGGGAAAATTGGAAAACACTAAACAAACAACAACACGAAGAGCTATCTATCCAAAACGGAGATGTATGGGTAAACCACTTCTCCAATCTTTTTGGGCCCTATAACAGAGAACAAACAGCAAAAAAATATACATGATCAAATGCAAATCTTAGAATCAACTATTAAAGACTACCAGAACCCACTGGATTCTCCAATTACATTGAATGAACTACAGGACAAAATACAAACCCTCCAACCCAAAAAGTCCTGTGGTGTTGATGGTATCCTCAATGAAATGATAAAATATACAGACCACAAATTTCAATTAGCTATACTTAAACTCTTTAACATCATCCTTATCTCTGGCATCTTCCCCAATATCTGGAACCAAGGACTGATCACCCCAATCCACAAAAGTGGAGACAAATTTGACCCCAATAACTACCGTGGGATATGCGTCAACAGCAACCTTGGGAAAATCCTCTGCATTATCATTAACAGCAGACTAGTTCATTTCCTCAGTGAAAACAATGTACTGAGCAAATGTCAAATTGGCTTTTTACCAAATTACCGTACGACAGACCACCGTATTCACCCTGCACACCCTAATTGACAAACAAACAAACCAAAACAAAGGCAAAGTCTTCTCATGCTTTGTTGATTTCAAAAAAGCTTTTGACTCAATTTGGCATGAGGGTCTGCTATACAAATTGATGGAAAGTGGGGTTGGGGGAAAAAACATACGACATTATAAAATCCATGTACACAAACAACAAGTGTGCGGTTAAAATTGGCAAAAAACACACACATTTCTTTCCACAGGGCCGTGGGGTGAGACAGGGATGCAGTTTAAGCCCCACCCTCTTCAACATATATATCAACGAATTGGCGAGGGCACTAGGACAGTCTGCAGCACCCGGCCTCACCCTACTAGAATCTGAAGTCAAATGTCTTCTGTTTGCTGACGATCTGGTGCTTCTGTCACCAACCAAGGAGGGCCTACAGCAGCACCTAGATCTTCTGCACAGATTCTGTCAGACCTGGGCCCTGACAGTAAATCTCAGTAAGACAAAAATAATGGTGTTCCAAAAAAGGTCCAGTTGCCAGGACCACAAATACAAATTCCATCTAGACACCGTTGCCCTAGAGCACACAAAAAACTATACATACCTCGGCCTAAACATCAGCGCCACAGGTAACTTCCACAAAGCTGTGAACGATCTGAGAGACAAGGCAAGAAGGGCCTTCTATGCCATCAAAAGGAACATACAATTTGACATACCAATTAGGATCTGGCTAAAAATACTTGAATCAGTTATAGAACCCATTGCCCTTTATGGTTCTGAGGTCTGGGGTCCGCTCACCAACCAAGAATTCACAAAATGGGACAAACACCAAATTGAGACTCTGCATGCAGAATTCTGCAAAAAACATCCTCCGTGTACAACGTAAAACACCAAATAATGCATGCAGAGCAGAATTAGGCCAATACCCGCTAATTATCAAATCCAGAAAAGAGCCGTTAAATTCTATAACCACTTAAAAGGAAGCGATTCCCAAACCTTCCATAACAAAGCCATCACCTACAGAGAGATGAACTTGGAGAAGAGTCCCCTAAGTAAGCTTGTCCTGGGGCTCTGTTCACAAACACAAACAGACCCCACACAGCCCAGGACAACAACAACAACAACACAACTAGACCCAACCAAATCATGAGAAAACAAAAAGAGAATTACTTGACACATTGGAAAGAACAAACAAAAAAACAGAGCAAACTAGAATGCTATTTGGCCCTAAACAGAGAGTACACAGTGGCAGAATACCTGACCACTGTGACTGACCCAAACTTAAGGAAAGCTTTGACTATGTACAGACTCAGTGAGCATAGCCTTGCTATTGAGAAAGGCCGCCGTAGGCAGACCTGGCTCTCAAGAGAAGACAGGCTATGTGCACACTGCCCACAAAATGAGGTGAAAACTGAGCTGCACTTCCTAACCTCCTGCCAAATGTATGACCATATTAGAGACACATATTTCCCTCAGATTACAGCGATCCACAAAGAATTCGAAAACAAACCCAATTTTGATAAACTCCCTTATCTACTGGGTGAAAAACCACAGTGTGCCATCACAGCTGCAAGATTTGTGACCTGTTGCCACAAGAAAAGGGCAACCAGTGAAGAACAAACACCATTGTAAATACAACCCATATTTATGTTTATTTATTTTCCCATTTGTACTTTAACTATTTGCACATTGTTACAACACTGTATATATACATAATATGACATTTGAAATGTCTTTATTCTTTTGAAACTTCTGAGTGTAATGTTTACTGTTAATATTTATTGTTTATTTCACTTTTGTTTACTATCTACTTCACTTGTTTTGGCAATGTTAACACACGTTTCCCATGCCAATAAAGCCCTTAAATTGAATTGAATTGAGAGAGAGAGAGAGAGAGAGAGAGAGAAAGTGAGAGAGAGAGAGAGAGAGAGAAGAAAAAAAATAGGAGGGAGGTCTCAATGGATGTGAATATCAATGACTGGGAGTCTGGCAAGGTCACCGTCAGTGTTATTAGACTGCCACACAGCTACTAACCCCCTACACACACATGCACACACACACACAGACCACCATCTATACTGAGTGTTTTTTTATTCCTCACAGCCCTCCAGACAAGCCTGACAAACCTCATCACTACACACCATCCTAGAGATAGGGGCCCTTGTCAAAAGTAGTGCACTACAAAGGGAATAGGGTGCAATTTGGGATGCAGACAGAGAGCCACTAGAGCAGGACCAGAAAACACACATTTACAGTTTTTGCATTATCCAAACTGAACAGTTGCATCTTTCTTGGCCTCTACTGCCATCTGCTGGCCAGATGTGGCCTTGCCGAAAAAGGGATCTGAGCATTGAGGTTGTGCTATCCCATGGAAACCCCATTGTAACATCGGTACTTCCACAGTATTTACACTGGCCACAGTGTTAACACAGGTTTCGGTTCAATACTTGTTTCTAATCTATAACATCTGATCTTTGTCCTTAAACTGCTTTTATTCCATCACCCACAGGAGAAGGTCTAAGAATGTTGTGAGTGTTGTGCTCTTTTTATTGAATCATGGTACTCACCGTCTGTGTTGTGTTGTGCCCCCAGGGTGCCCATGGTTGTGGGATAACCTGACGTGTTGGCAGCCTGCCCGGGTGGGAGAGGTGGTTGTGGTCAGCTGTCCAGAGCTCTTCATCCAGTTCATGAGCGAGGAGGACGATGGTCAGTGACTGACAGCTGTCAATCATCTCGAGACTTTGGGCATGACTGTCCATTTTTTAATGTTAACGTCTACAGTGTACATCTATTGTAACTAACATTGATTTGTACCTCTTGTCTTATCATCTGATAAATACAGTGAGCTCCAAAAGTATTGGGACAGTAACAATTATTATACTTTTTGGCTCTGTGGTCCAGCACTTTGGATTTGAAATAATACAATGACTATGAGGATAAAGTGCAGACTGTCAGCTTTAATTTTAGGGTATTTTCATCCATATCGGGTGAACCGTTTAGAAATTACATGTACATGTACATAGTCCCCCCATTTTAGGGGACCAAAAAAGTATTGGGACAAATTCACTTATATGTGTATTAAAGTAGTCAAAAGTTAAGTATTTGGTCCTTTATTCATAGCACGCAATGACTACATCAAGCTTGTGACTACAAATTTGTTGGATGCATTTGCTGTTTGTTTTGGTTGTGTTTCACATTATTTTGTGCCCAATAGAAATGAATGGTAAATAATGTATTGTGTCATTTTGGAGTCATATTGTAAATAAGAATATAATAAAACTTCTACATGAATGTGGATGCTACCATGATTAAGGATAATCCTGAATGAATTGTGAATAATGATGAGTGAGAAAGTTACAGACGCACAAATATCTGTAACTTTCTCACTCATCATTATTCCCAATTCATTCAGGATTATCCGTAATCATGGTAGCACTCCAAAAAAAGTGACTCCAAAATGAGACATTCTGAATCTACTGTATGTGCTAACCATTGACATTGTTTATAATGTGTGTGTAGAGCTGGGGAAGGTGAGTCGTAACTGTACGGAGGACGGCTGGTCTGAGACCTTCCCTCACTATGTGGACGCCTGCATGTTCGACGAACCCAACGGAACCCACGAGCATCCGGTGAGCACTCCGCACTGTCTTACCCTCACTCTCATCATAACCAGTCTGTTTCTACTCTCTTGCCAACTCCTTATGGAATTGTCATGCCAAGCATATGAGTGTATGCATCAGTCTGTGCACTGATAAATATGTGTTATTTATTTACTGTTGTTGTTGTTGTTTACTGCAGGACATGTACTACGTGTCGGTGAAGGCTCTGTACACTGTGGGATACAGCACCTCTCTGGTTTCTCTCTGTACAGCCATGGTTATCCTTTGCAGGTTCAGGTGAGAATGGTCACCAGAGGTCAAAATCCAAAGTCCCACTTAGATGTCATATACAGTGGGGAAAAAAAGTATTTAGTCAGCCACCAATTGTGCAAGTTCTCCCACTTAAAAAGATGAGAGAGGCCTGTCATTTTCATCATAGGTACACGTCAACTATGACAGACAAATTGAGAAAAAAAAATCCAGGAAATCACATTGGAGGATTTTTTATGAATTTATTTGCAAATTATGGTGGAAAATAAGTATTTGGTCACCTACAAACAAGCAAGATTTCTGGCTCTCACAGACCTGTAACTTATTCTTTAAGAGGCTCCTCTGTCCTCCACTCGTTACCTGTATTAATGGCACCTGTTTGAACTTGTTATCAGTATAAAAGCCACCTGTCCACAACCTCAAACAGTCACACTCCAAACTCCACTATGGCCAAGACCAAAGAGCTGTCAAAGGACACCAGAAACAAAATTGTAGACCTGCACCAGGCTGGGAAGACTGAATCTGCAATAGGTAAGCAGCTTGGTTTGAAGAAATCAACTGTGGGATCAATTATTAGGAAATGGAAGACATACAAGACCACTGATAATCTCCCTCGATCTGGGGCTCCACGTAAGATCTCACCCCGTGGGGTCAAAATGATCACAAGAACGGTGAGCAAAAATCCCAGAACCACACGGGGGGACCTAGTGAATGACCAGCAGAGAGCTGGGACCAAAGTAACAAAGCCTACCATCAGTAACACACTACGCCGCCAGGGACTCAAATCCTGCAGTGCGAGACGTGTCCCCCTGCTTAAGCCAGTACATGTCCAGGCCCGTCTGAAGTTTGCATTTGGATGATCCAGAAGAGGATTGGGAGAATGTCATATGGTCAGATGAAACCAAAATAGAACTTTTTGGTAAAAACTCAACTCGTCGTGTTTGGAGGACAAAGAATGCTGAGTTGCATCCAAAGAACACCATACCTACTGTGAAGCATGGGGGTGGAAACATCATGCTTTGGGGCTGATTTTCTGCAAAGGGACCAGGACGACTGATCCGTGTAAAGGAAAGAATGAATGGGGCCATGTATCGTGAGATTTTGAGTGAAAACCTCCTTCCATCAGCAAGGGCATTGAAGATGAAACGTGGCTGGGTCTTTCAGCATGACAATGATCCCAAACACACCGCCCGGGCAACGAAGGAGTGGCTTCGTAAGAAGCATTTCAAGGTCCTGGAGTGGCCTAGCCAGTCTCCAGATCTCAACCCCATAGAAAATCTTTGGAGGGAGTTGAAAGTCCGAGTTGCCCAGCGACAGCCCCAAAACATCACTGCTCTAGAGGAGATCTGCATGCAGGAATGGGCCAAAATACCAGCAACAGTGTGTGAAAACCTTGTGAAGACTTACAGAAAACGTTTGACCTGTGTCATTGCCAACAAAGGGTATATAACAAAGTATTGAGAAACTTTTGTTATTGACCAAATACTTATTTTCCACCATCATTTGCAAATAAATTCATAAAAAATTCCTACAATGTGATTTTCGGGATTTTTTTTCTCATTTTGTCTGTCATAGTTGACGTGTACCTATGATGAAAATTACAGGCCTCTCTCATCTTTTGAAGTGGGAGAACTTGCACAATTGGTGGCTGACTAAATAGTTTTTTTTCCCCACTGTAGGTACCTGTGTTTCTAGCTAGAACAAGAGAAACACAGAGGTTTGGGGAGCTTTCTTCTAATTATTTTACATACAGTAGGACTAGATAGCTTGTAAGATTATTATTATTATGTAAATTAATAACAGAACATAGAAGATGACATAGATAATATAAGACAAGATAAAAGTCAAGACATGGTGCTCTAGTGTAAAAGGCTATACAGTAGGTGGGATTGCTTGTTTAGAGATTGGTTGACCCAGGTTTTGTGGATGTTGTTGTCTGAGCTGTGATTGGCTGTGGATGGGGTTGTCTGAGCTGTAATTGGCTGTGGATGTTGTTGTCTGAGCTGTGATTGGCTGTGTCCACAGGAAGCTGCATTGCACCAGGAACTTCATCCACATGAACCTGTTTGTGTCATTCATCCTGAGAGCCATCTCTGTCTTCATCAAGGACGGGGTTCTGTACGCAGAGGAGGACAGCAACCACTGCTTCTTACACACTGTGAGTGGGCATACCACACACACACACACCGTTAGTTAGTGATGGGGAAACTAAGCTTCCTGAAGCATTGAGCATTTCCCACCAATTGTGTCGAAAATAGGTTCATTACTCAAGGCTTTGATCAACACATCGTACACTTGTGGCACCTGCTGGTTAAAATAATTTAGAGCAGCCAAATTAATATAGATGACGTCGCACATGCCGTAGCGCGTGCTCAGGGTAGCCTTTTTGTCTTCTACCGAAACCAATAACAAACCAATCAGGTGGTTGTTCGACAAAATGAAGCTTTGGCCGTCATTGATCACGTGCTTCTGATAAAGTGATACAAGTATCGGCACACTGCTTCGAAGTAAACTGCTTAGTGATTTCGACACATGCCTTGGAGCTCCGGTATCAAACGTAGCATCACTACCGTTAGTCACACACAGACAAAGACATACTGTACATACACTCACACACATCCTGAACCACCTGTCTGTCTCTCTCTCTCTCGCTCTCGCTCTCTCTATGTCTCTCTCTCTCTCTCTCTCTCTCTCTCTCTCTCTCTCTCTCTCTCTCTCTCTCTCTCTCTCTCTCTCTCTCTCTCTCTCTCTCTCTCTCTCTCTCTCTCTCTCTTTCTTTCTCTCTCTCTCTCTCTCTGTCTATGTCTCTCTCTCTGTATCTCTCTCTCTCTTTCTTTCTCTCTCTCTCTCTGTCTATCTCTCTGTCTGTCTCTCTCTCTGTATCTCTCTCTCTCTGTCTCTCTCTCGCTCTTTCCCTGTAGGTGGAGTGTAAGGTGGTGATGGTGTTCTTCCACTACTGTGTCCTGTCTAACTACTTCTGGCTGTTCATCGAGGGCCTCTACCTCTTCACTCTGCTAGTAGAGACATTCTTCCCTGAGAGAAGATACTTCTACTGGTACACCATCATTGGCTGGGGTGAGACAACAATTATCATGGACTGTTTATCTAATCAAATTTAATTCATCAAGTGAAACAGGATAATGTGTTTATGTGTGTGTGTGTGTGTTTTGTGTATTCAGGGACCCCCACGATATGTGTGGTCATATGGGCAGTACTCAGGCTGCACTTTGATGACATAGGGTGAGTTACCACTACCATCACACTCAATGGACTATATTATGAAGGTAATGATGACAATAGTAAATGTACATGAATCTTCAATATTTCTGTATTTGGCCCTTTCCCCTCCCTCCCTCTCTCTCTCACTATCTCCCTTCCTTCTTCCCTATTTCCCTCCCTCCCCCCCCCCTCCCCCCCCCCCTCCCCCTCCCTCTCCCTCCCTCTCTACAGGTGTTGGGATATGAATGATAATGCTGGTATCTGGTGGGTGATTAAGGGACCTGTGCTGGCCTCTATCATGGTGAGGCACTAATCAATGATCAATTAAATCACTTACTGATTACTACAAATGTTGATCAATTATGATATTTAAAAATACCTAATTCAGTCAAATTAATAGCTGTTCAATACCTAAAGACAGATGAGTGAATATAGGCATGTTGAGTTTGTTGAAATTGTCCTGTAACTTCACATCTTCTTTTTCTACAGATCAACTTTGTCCTCTTCATCGGCATCATCATCATCCTTGTCCAGAAACTGCAGTCTCCAGACATCGGTGGGAACGAATCCAGTATTTACCTGTAAGTCACAAGAAGTGTGAAATTGTATCTACTACAGTAGTGGCTCTTTCTGTTGTTCATCATGTCATATGTTTTGGGCTGTTCTATATTTCTATATACCAGTTGGTTCTGTATGTTGGTCCTCTATTGATGATGTCATGAGTATGTTGGTCCATTGTTGATGATGTTATGAGTATATTGGTCCACTTTTGATGATGTCATGAATATGTAATGCCGCGTTAAAAACATCTGGGAACTCGGAAATCTCAGACTTTCGACTTCAGTGCGTTCAAGACAACTGGGAACTCATCCAACTCAGAATTCCAAGTCAGAAACTTGGCATCTTTCTAGAGCTCTTGACTTTCCGACCTGAAGATCACTGACATCATGATTTGACCGAGTTTTTTTCCAGAGTTCCCAGTTGTCTTGAAAGCACCATTGGTCCACTGTCGATGATGTCATGAGTAGGGATGAATATTTTCCAGAAAATCTACCAAGTTTCAATACCGGGAATATTTCATATTTATCCAGAGAGTCCAGGAAAATACAGCAACAATTCGAAATGAGCATTTAAAGCGTTTAAAACCAAGATATGGTCACTATGCCAGGGTTCTCCCCAAATAAGAGGGGCGCTGCGCCACCTTGTCGGCTGCGCCACCTTGTCGGCTTGGCTGCGCCACTATGTAAAGATTTCAGAGCAAATTAAACTCAATTGAAAGAGAAACTATCTTTGATCGCCAGTGCATTTCAGCAGTAGGCTATCTCGACACAGAGTGCACTCATAGTATAGCTTTGTCGAATGATTCTAACTTCTTAACGGCAGTAAAACAAAAGTCAAATGACCAAAGTTGCTAAACTTGCTAGATAACCTCCTTCAACGAATGACAGAATAAATAAGGAAATCTGAGGAAAACGCTACCTAAATCCTATCAACACATCTCCTGTGCTACACACGCAACACTGACCCTGGATCATTGTTACTCTCCCTTCTGGGATGGCTACAAGGCCCTACACCGCCCTACCTTCGGCAAATTAGATCACACCTCCATTCTGCTCCTCCCCACCTATAGGCAGAAATTGAAACAGGAAGCTCCCGTGGTAAGGACTGTTCAATGTTGGTTTGACCAATCGGAATCTATGCTTCAAGACTGATTTGATCACGTGGACTGGGAAATATTCCAGGTCGGCTCTGAGAATAGTATTGACGTACAGTATACACTCATCAGGAAGTGCATAGAGGATGTTGTTCCCACTGTGACGATTAGAACTTATCCAAACCAAAAACCATTGATAGATGGCAGCATTCGTGCAAAACTTAAAGTTCAAACCATTGCATTTAACCATGGCAAGGTGACTGGGAACATGGACGTGTACAAACAGACCAGCTATGACCTCCGTAAGGCAATCAAAGACAAAATGACACTACAGGGACAAAGTGGAGTCACAATTCAACGGCTCAGACACGAGACGTATGTGGCAGGGACTCCAGACAATCACAGATTATAAAGGGAAAGCCAGCCACGTAGCAGACACGACGCCTCACTCCCGGATGAGTTGAACACCTTCTTCGCCTACTTCAAGGAATACAACATCGAGCCACCGACGCGGGCCCCCGACTCTCACGAGGACTGTGCGCTCTCGTTCTCCGTGGCTGACGTAAGTCATTTAAGCATGCCCAGAAGGCATCCCAAGCAGTGTCCTCAGAGCATGTGCAGACCAGTTGGCTGGAGTGTTTACGGATATATTCACTCTCCATATCCTAGCCTTTTGTCTCCACTTGCTTCAAGATGTCCACCATTGTTCCTGTACCCAAGAATGTGAAGGTAACTGAACTAAATGACTATCACCATGTAGCACTCACTTCTGTCATCATGAAGTGCTTTGAGAGCCTAGTTAAGGACCATATCACCTCCACCTTACCTGACACCCTAGACCCACTACAGATCCACGGACGAAGCAATTGCCATTGCACTGCACACTTCCCTATCCCACCTGGACAAGAGACATACCTATGTAAGAATGCTTTTCATTGACTACAGCTCAGCCTTCAACACCATAGTGCCCTCCAAGCTCATCACTAAGCTCAGGGCCCTGGGTCTGAACCCCTCCCTGTGCAACTGGGTCCTGGACTTCCTGACGGGCCGACCCCAAGTGGTGAAGGTAGGCAACAACATCTCCGCCAGGCTAATATTCAACACAGGGGCCCCACAGGGGTGCGTGCTCAGCCCCCTCCTGTACTCTGTTCACCCATGACTGCGTGGCCACGCACATCTCAAACTCAATCATGAAGTTTGCTGATGACACAGCAGTGGTAGGCCTGATTACCATCAACGATGAGACAGCCTACAAGGAGGATGTGAGGGCTTAAAGTTCCTCGGTGTGCACATCACGGACAACCTGAAATGTTCCCTTCACGCAGACAGCATGGTGAAGAAGGCGCAACAGCTTCCCTTCAACCTAGGAGGCTGAAGAAATTCGGCTTTGCCCCAAAGACCCTCATGAATTGCACCGTTGGCAACTGCAGGGCTCTCCAGAGAGTGGTGTGGTCAGCCCAACGCATCACCGGGGGCACACTGCCTGCCCTCCACGACATCTACAGCACCCGGTGTCACAGGAAGGCCAAAAAGATCATCAAGGACCTCAGCCACCTGAGCCATGGCCTGTTCATTCCGCTACCATCTAGAAGGCGGAAACAGTACAGGTGTTTCAAAGCTGGGACAGAGAGACTGAGAAAGAGCTTCTATCTCCAGGCCAATCAGACTGCTAAACAGTCACCACTAGCCGGCCTCCGCCCAGTACTCTGCCCTGAACCTTAGTCACTGTTACTAGCTGGCTACCACCCGGTACTCTACCCTGCACCTTAGAGACTGCTGCCCTATGTACATAGTCATTGAACACTGGTCACTTTAATAATATTTACATACTGTTTCACCCACTTTATATGTTTATACTGGAGTCGAGTCATGGCTCCTCCTACAGTATATAACTTATTTTCTTATTTTTCTGAATTATTTGTGTATTTTTTAAATTATTATTATTATTATTATTGCTAGATATTACTGCACTGTTGGAAATAGAAACACAAGCATTGAATAGTGGAAATATTCGGGAAAAAAAGTGGAAATAGTGGGAAAAAAATAGTTTAAATATCAAGATATCTTAACGGGGACCAACTCTGTTGAAAAAATATGTCCATATCTACTCTCATACAGTTTGTTGATCACACATTCTCTACCGAAGCTCTCATATGGGCAGCAAGAACGAGACAGCGCAGAGAAGCGGGGGAAATGTTATAGCGGTATTTTGACATGCATAGGCGAGAGACATGCTTTGATAATGCAACCTATAGATTACAGAATAAAGTTAGGCATTTTCATGCGAGACAGGAGTCAGGATTTTGGGTTTCAGTGGGATTGGGACTAGATAGGGAAATAGCCTAGGCTCTAGGACAGGAGAAGGTAGAATTTTCCCTCATGCCTCTGAATTGTTAACAGACTTCATGTCTGTGACAGAGATGCCTATGTAGTGGATTGTGCATAGGCCTATCAGATGTGTGACTGTCTGAAGATTCACAATGACAGCTCAAAGAGGCATACGTTATTTTATAGGCTGTAGGTCTACTGTAGGGGTTTCCTGTAGGGTTTATTAACTGGATTCAGGACGCGTGTGCAGCCCAGCAGTGTCAATCATGCGTGCGCTTTGAATTTATGACGACTTTGTGTGAAGTACATCATCTAGGCTAAAGGCTTCCATGATATAACCTGTTTGGATAGTGTGCTATTTCATTTTTTGCTAATCTGATGCTGCACATGAATGGGAAAGGGAAAGGGGGATATCTAGTCAGTTGTACAACTGAATGCCTTCAACCGAAATGTGTCTTCCTCATTTAACCCAACCCCTCTGAACCCAACCCATCTGCCTTAATCGATGTTCACATCATCGGCACCCGGGGAGCAGTTGTTGTTGGGGGTTAACTGTAGGGCCTGCATTAGTGCGACATTGGGGGCAAATGTTGTAATTTCCCGGGTCTTGTCATTACATCTTTGGGGGAAATGTGAAGATTGTTCCCGGGACAGTCCCGGGATCCCGTTTACCCATGTTAATTCGTAGTCATAAGTATGTTGGTCCACTGTTGATGATGTCATGAGTATATTGGTCCACTTTTGACGATGTCTGAATCTATTGACCCACAGTTGATGATGTCATGAGTATGTTGGTCCACTGTAATATGTGTTGTGTTGTTTGATTGGCAGGCGTCTGGCTCGCTCCACCCTGCTCCTGATCCCACTGTTTGGGATCCACTACACTGTGTTCGCCTTCTCACCCGAGGACGTCAGCAAGAGGGAGAGGCTGGTGTTTGAGCTAGGCCTTGGCTCCTTCCAGGTGTGTGTGTGTGTGTGTGTGTGTGTGTGTGTGTGTGTGTGTGTGTGTGTCTGTGTGTTTTTGTTTTACTATTCTTGTGAGGATAGTAAGCCAAGAGGAATTCGGACAAGTGAGGACATTTGGCCGGTCCTAAAAAGGAATTAGGATATTTTAGGCTTAGGGGTTAGGTTTAGGGTTAGGGGTTAGGTTTAGAGTTAAGGTTAGAATTAGGGTTAGAATTAGGGTTAAGGGTTAGATTTAGAGTTAGAGTTAGTGTGTGCGTGTGTATGTGTGCTTTCTGATGTGTGACTTTTGCATAAGTACAATGTACATTCCTGTGTATACCTGAAAGACAGTTTCTCTGCTTGTGTCCATGTAGGGCTTCGTTGTGGCTGTTCTCTACTGCTTTCTGAATGGAGAGGTAAGCTCTCTTTTAAACCAACCACTTGTTGCTTTAGGCACTGATAAATACAGCATCTCTCTCTCTCTATATATATATATATATATATAGAGAGAGAGAGAGAGAGAGAGAGAGAGAGAGAGAGAGAGAGAGAGAGAGAGAGAGAGAGAGAGAGAGAGAGAGAGAGAGAGAGAGAGAGAGAGAGAGAGAGAGAGAGAGAGTAGAGGGAGAGGGAGAGGGAGAGAGAGAGAGAGAGAGAGAGAGAGAGAGAGAGAGAGAGAGAGGCATGCTGAGTCTTTCCAGCGAGGTCCATTAATAATGACCTTGTGAAGTATCTCCCTGAAGGTGCAGTCGGAGATCAAGAGGAAATGGCGCAGCTGGACGGTGAACAGGTACTTTGCTGTGGACCTGAAGCACCGGCACCCTTCGTTGGCCAGCAGTGGGGTGAACGGGGGAACACAGCTCTCCATCCTCAGCAAGAGCAGCTCTCAGATCCGCATGTCCAGCCTACAGGCCGAGTCGCCAGCCACCTAAGCCACATGAACTTCAACGGTGAAGCCCAGGGCCAAAGCCAGGGAGAGACCAACACTACTACTACTACTTCTATCACCCCTACACCAAGACCCATCAGCCACTTCCACACTGGACCTGATACTATGACCAACCTCAACCCTACACCCAACCTCACCCCTACATCCAACCTCACCCCTGCACCCAACCTCACCCCTATACCCACACCCAACCACAGACCACTACCAGTGACCAGCCTCACCAACCCATACCCATTCCCCAACCCATACCCAGACACCACCAACCCATACCCCGAGACAACCAACCCATACCCTGACACAACCCTGATCCTGGACTCTGGAGAACGCATCCCGGACCCTCCTAACTGCACTGCACCCAAAAGCCCAACTGAGCCCTTCATCTAACCTAACTGGATCAACAACTCAACCCTAATAAAGCCATGCCGAATCAATCACACCCAAACAAACCCAACCCCTAGCCCTATCCAAACTAACCAACCCAATACAATCCAAACTAACCCAACCCCTAGCCCTATCAAAAATAATCCAACCCCTAGCCCTATACAAACTAACCCTAGCCCTATCCAAACTAACCCAACCCCTAGCCCTATTCAAACTAATCCAACCCCTAGCCCTATCCAAACCAACCAAACCAATACAATCCAAACTAACCCAACCACTAGCACTATCCAAACCAACCAACTCAATACAATCCAAACCAACCCCAAACCCTATCCAAACCAACCAACCCAATACAATCCAAACTAACCCAACCCCTAGTCCTATCCAAACCAACCCAATACAATCAAAATTAACCCAACCCCTAGCCCTATCCAAACCAAACCAACCCCTAGCCCTATCCAAACCAACCCAACCCCTAGCCCTATCCAGACCAACCCAACCCCTAGCCCTATCCAAACCAACCAACCCAATACAATCCAAACTAATCCAAATTCTAGCCCTATCCAAACTAACCCAACCCAATCCAAACTAAACCAACCCCTAGCACAATCCAAATCAAGCAACCCATTAGAATCCAAACTAACCTAACCCCTAACCCTAGTCCTTTTTAAACCAACCCCGTAACTACCCAATTATCCTATTTTGGTGTGTATATGAAGGTATTTTCTGACTTTATTGTACAGGTAGAGGATGACAGTGGGAAAATATAGAGGTTGAGTGAGCCTGATTCAAACCCATGCCGACACCGTAGAGACCAACCAGGCCACTCAACTCCTAGTTGTAACCAATCCAACCCATCCATTTCCAACTGAACCCAACACCTAGTCCTATTCCTAACCAAACCAACCCACCACTATCCAAACTAACCCAACACCTAGTCCTTACCAATCCAACTCATCCATACCCAAACTAACCTGACTCCTATTTCTATCCAAACCAGCCCATCACTATCTGAACTAACCCAGCCAACCCTGACTTAACCTACCCCAACATTAAAACCCAACTCTACCAGACATAGGACCAGAAAACCTAACACCTCACCAGCAGAACCTGTTCACGAGCAGTTGGAGGTGAATCCACCTTTAAACTGTTACAACTACAGTGTCTCCATCATGGAGCAACCCACCGTCGGGGGCCGTGGCCTAGCAGTGAATGTCAATCACCATTCAGAAACCATCAGACAAGGATCTTTACAGGGAAGGCAGAAAGCTATGTCAAGGAAAAGCATGGTTCATGGACTGTACATATCATCATGGTGTTATGTCAAAAACATTCCCCCCGTTTGGTTTATCATGTAGAGCAGAAGAGGTGGACCACTTCAGTGCTGCTGGAGCATCCGTCTAATACGACCAGTCATTGGAATCATCATCGTGTCCGAAGAATGACAATAAGTATTTAACGACTCCTCCTCTCTTTCCTCAGTCTGTCTTTCAGCTTGTTGCAGACTCAAGTTAAGACTGTGTTTTGTTGTTCTGGGTATTGTTGTTGTTATGGCAACTCACTTATGGAGCAGTAACAAAACCATGAAGCCTCTATCAGAGTCCAAAATGTGCATGTGTACGCACAGCAGTGTTCTAGAATATTGGACCGTTGGCTTTCATACTTTTCGAATTCTCAGCGCGGCTCAAGCAATGTCTCCAACTGTTAACACATTCAAATGAATAGAGGACACGTACGCGGAGCACGTTGGTTGGGAATTTTGGCAAGGTGCCCGTTCGGGCTGTGCGTCTCAGAGCCACGTAGCTACAGTATGTCACAATGGGATGCCGGACTATCACGTCACTAAGTCTGTGGTCGGACTATCACGTCACTAAGTCTGTGGTCGGACTATCGCCTCACTGAGTCTGTGGACTCTCAATTACGCTTTACACGTCCTGTACAGGAGAAGCAACCAACAGGCCAATCGAGACAGACTGACCTAATGTAAATATTTATCAGCTGACCAATCAGGTTGCAGGTGTGAGCCTGTTTATAGAGGGCATATATTTAGATAGACATCATATCTTTGTATCTGTCCCATTATGGCATCTGTGAGAGCGTGGGCAGCTCCATTAAGGACATCTCCATTTTGAAGTAATCCTTTTATTATTTTACTACTTCTATGAGTTGGCAAACAAACTGAAAGGATGCATACTGCGATCTGGAGTATTATTTGAACAGGTATAAAGGTTGGCGATTTACTGCCACCTGCAGTTATGGAATGTTTGCTCACAATAATAATTAATTGGCTGATCCCTCCTGATGACCTGGATGGAATTATGTGATCCTTCCTTAACCCATAGGAAGTCCCAACCAGTTGACTACTAAAAATTGTGAAAGTCCTTAATGGCACTGCCCATGCTAAAAAAGGCTTTTGGCCACTAGTGTTGTCTATCTAAGTCTATGGTACAGGGAGAATGATCGTGTGAGTTTACTGTAAAATAATGAACAGTGAAAGGACACAAAATGGAGGCTAACGCACTACATCATGGGATACTATTCAGGCCTGGAGACTCAAGCCAGGATCAAGGCAAAATAAGTAATTACTGGACCAACAGTAGAAACAATGACTCTTAAAATATGAGGATAAAAGTCAACCACGACCAGAAGTAGAGCATCATAGTGCTTTGTATCACCGTACTATGACGTCAACAGCTATGTGTCAGCCAATGGCACAGGCCACCTTTACCTGTGTAAGCTGTGATTGGTGGAGTGACAGGAAGATGATGATGTCACTTCCTCCTTGCTATATGTACCACTCTTACTAGAGATTGAGGAATTCTTCCCACTGCGCACACACTGGTTGAATCAATGTTGTTTCCATGTAATTTCAATGAAATTATGTTGAACAAAAGTGGAATAGACATTGAATTGACGTCTTTGCCCAGTGGGATTCTTCTGAGGAAGACAGATGGCATGGGTAAAACCAGTATTTATGTGAAAGGTATATTTTCTACAGTTCATTTATGAGGAATGAAATGCCAAAAATAAAACATGCGTTAAGGTAAGATGGTAATCTATTTTAGAAGTTATTTTAGAAGGATGAACAATGCTAAGGTTTGCCAACTACGACCATTACACAACAAACCTCTTTAAATCTTAGCATTGCTTATGATGAGAAGATGCCTTGGGTCTTTTCGGGTGAGGATTGATAGTGCCACTAGTTTTAAACAGCCGGTAGTACAGAAAATGTCAACGACAACTTACTCATGAATGGGTATCATGAGTTCAATGTATAACTGTGTTACATTGTTTGCATGAATTGTATTTTTCTTTCTTATTTCGAATCTGTTTACAATTGTTTTGTGAGATTATTACTGTACCTGACACTGAAAAGGCAATGCAGTCCAATCTAGATTTTACTTAGTTTCTTCAGCAGTCTCTCAGCTAGCTTCAATATCTATATTTAACAAAATAGACAGAAAGTATCTTACCACATTGAGTTTTGATAAACACCTTCCTGAATTGTGTTTAAAAAAAATACTAGCCTGAAATGATTATTTTGGGGTATTTCTCTCATTCCAAAGATGAACACTCAACTCCACACTGAGTTTGCACGGCCGTATACATTTGCAAAGGCTGAGTAAAAGCTTTGCAACTGATGTCACTACAGATTTGATCCTTTGGTCTGATTTAACTGTTATTATTCTATATTCTAATCCCATGTTAATCCTAATCCCATGTTAAACTCTCCTAATTTACTTTAGTCTCCAAAGTGCCTTTATGCACAAAACGGCAAGTATTTCTGTTAATCTGAGAGATTTTTTTAGACTTTATTTTTTAAACGAAACTGCAAAGTATGTAAAAACATGTGGTCAACAAAAGTGCTTTTATGATGTTACACTGAATCAGTATTTTATTAACCTGGAGGCCTTTGAAATACCTAGAGCTCATTTCTGGTTTAAGATGGGCATAACCTACGACCTTTAACCTACGACCTATAACCTACGACCTATAACCTATGACCTAAACCACTTTTATTTTGAGTATGGTCAATCTATATCATATACACAATAATATGTATGATTGATTGACTGTTCTATTTTGCAGCTTTCAGTCCTTTATACTCATAATATTGTTTGTATATCAAAATAATGGGACACTGGTTGATTGAATTAAGTGACTGTGCACCGTTTGTGACTGCAGGCAAATGCTGTGCTTTTTAACTGGAGTGAAAGACACAAAAATTTAACATAAATTCTCAATTTGGTTTGGTCACGTACAGTACAAATAATTGACTTTATTCTCAAACTGAAACTGAAAAAACAAAACGTTTTGTCATATTATTTTATTTCCTTGTCGATGTATACTATAAAGTATGGATAAAGCAAGAATGCATATCTGTAAACAGTGTGTTAGCGTGTCAAACGTTTGATGAACAGTTGATGATTCCCCAGCCCACCCGAAAAAGCACAGTTCTTTAACAAGACTATCTGATCAGAAACACACTACAGTCGTGGTCAAAGGTTTTGAGAATGACACAAATACTAAATAACTGCCATCATGTCAGTGATTCTCTCATTAACACAGGTGAGAGTGTTGACAGGGACAAGGCTGGAGATCACTCTGTCATGCTGATTGAATTAGAATAACAGACTGGAAGCTTTAAAAGGACGGTGGTGCTTGAAATCATTGTTCTTCCTCTGTTAACCATGGTTACCTGGGTCAACACCGCAAATATTGAGTCTTTGCATAAACTTAATGTAATTGTCAATAAAAGCCTTTGACACTTATGGAATGCTTGTAATTATACTTCAGTATACCATAGTACCATCTGACAAAAATATCTCATAACACTGAAGCAGCGAACTTTGTGAAGACCAATACTTGTGTCATTCTCAACTTTTGACCACGACTGTACTTACTGTCAGGAATAGTTTCCCATTGTTCATTAAAGAAGCATATAGAGGCTGGTTCAGATGAAGATGAATGAGAAGGGGGGCAGACAGAATGCTATGTGTGTTTTTCTTAAGTCTGGACCTGTATTTAGCACTCCTGCTCTGAGACGCTTTATGAACACGCCTGTAATATGGGTCCATCCATCCGTGTGAGTACAAATGGCCAAAAGGTGTCCCTGTTTCACTTTGAAACAGGTTGGACAATCAGAAAACGATGATCTGGTTTTGGTTTCCATCACAAGTTGAATGTTTAGCAGGAGTTCATTATTAAAACCATAATGACAGTCTCAGCATGTCATGAGCCAATTTTAAGAGTATTAATTAATTTCCAAGAGTATTTATGTTATGAAATATACATAGCCTTATATCGCCGGTCAATGTGATGTCAATTAGAGATGTAATCATTCTAAGAATACAGTATGTTGTTTATTAAATATGTTGTTATAATGAAGTAGTTATCCACATACATGTACAGTAGTTTAGATGTGTGTCCCAAATTGCACCCTTTTCCCTAATCCTTGTATAGTGTACTACCTTTGACCAGGGCCCATAGGGAAAAGGTATGCACTAAATAGGGAATCGGGTGCCATTTGGGATGGAGACTAAGTGTTTTACAAATATGTGTAGTCTACCATTGTGGCTTATAAATTGTCAAACTGAATTCTGCCGTTTCGTTGTGTAAGACAGTATCTCGTAAATGGAGTCGTCCGTGGTGCAAAGTGAATATTAGCAGTCATTCGAATTTTGCTCTGTGGTTGTTATCGTTTTAGTATTATTTTGGTGATAGTGTTTGTTCAAATGTGAAGAATATTGTATTGCTGCCTATAATCTCTTGTAGACTGATGCATGCATCTTTGATGGTTTGATCCCTTTCACCAAGCTGTAGTTTATTATTCTGCAGATGAAATCTTACTGGGAGAGGGAATTTAAGTGTGACATTCTTTTTACTACATTCTGATCATGTAGTCAGCTGTTTCTAGGAATCAGCTCTAAGGAAGGCAAATACAATGGTGTTCAATAGTGAATGATTATTTACAACTATTGAACCAGAAAGGGGCATAGGGTTAGAAAGCCGTCCACTAAAATGTGAATAATATTTTTCTGTTTGAAAACAGAGTTGCTGGTCAATTGTCAGTAGGAAGGGACATTTTAAAACATCTATGATCGGGCCTAGTCAGAACCACTTGTCCCCTGTTCATTTTAAATTATTTTCTATTGAATGTTAATACGTTTTAGTGTCCTTTGACGTGAGGGTAATTGCCATAGTACATTTCTAAATAAATAGCCAATACCTTTTATAGTTTCCAACCATCACAAGATGACATTTAGAAAGCTGGCTCTGTTTAGGATGGAAAAGAGACAACAGGGCTGCGTTCAGCAGGGCACAATGTTGTAGAACACTCAGACAGAAAAACATAATGTAGAACAAACATGCCACTCTGAAATGTAGAGTAAGGACTCACGTCAGCTCTATTCATAACATTTCTATCTGCAACGTTCCACAACATTTGCCTACCTAATATAGCCCAGGACAAGAGTACTGTACACTGATGGCTGAATGTAATGTAACTGTTGTATAGGAAATTATTTATACCGCTGCTCTGTGGTCTGAAGGGTTGGGGTCAATTACATTTCAATTCAGTCAATGCCGGAAGTAAACTAAAATACCAATTCCAATTTTTCTCAATGCTTTTTAATGAAAAACAAATGGAATTAAGAATTTCAGTTGGAATTTAAATAGAATTTGCTGTCTGCTTCTGTCTGTTTTTAAACTAATCTTCTCTTTCACCGCTGCGCTGTATAAATGTCTTATTGTTTTGATGTATATATTAAAGCGGGAAGGAAACCCTTTTCTTGGAGTGCCGCAGGTACATCAGGATTCTGTTCCATCTAGGTACCACGCCGGACCAACTGAGCTTATTGATCAGTTCAGTGATTGCCTAAATTCAACACACCTGGTCTTCCAGGTCGGTTAAATCAAAAACATGAAGTGCCTGTGGCACTCCAGGACCAGGGTTGCCTACCATTGTGTTAAAGAGGTTTTGTACATTATTATTGAATTATTGACTTTAAGTCGCAATAAATGTTTTGGACTTGTTGACTCATTGATGTTGTGTATGTGTGTTTGTTTTTTGGACTTATAGTACAGCCCTGTATTAGCCTGGTGCCAGATCTGTTTGTGCTTTTTTGCCAACTCTTATGGCCACTGTCATGCCAAACATGACATGACGATAGGAGTTGGCAAGACAGCACAAACAGATCTGGCACCAGGCTAGCCCTCTACAGAAACAGCATCACACCAGAAATGTTCAGTAATGTTGTAGCCAGGAACCTGTTAGGGGGGAAAGATCTTTCAGCTTTTTACAGCCTCAGAAAGAGAGAAGAACACAGTTCGCACACAGATGTGAATATTACACCATCTCAACTCCACAATACCTCAAAAGCTGTTTAAACAGGAGCTTAAGTCAAAATGCTATATCCATTGATCATTTCAGTATCTTACAATCTCACAGTCAATAAAAGCCTTGTTCAGTTCAGATCAGTTCCATGTTCTTGTCACAATTTGAACCCAACAAAGAAGCAAGTACAATAATACAGTATGCCGCACATGTTAGATTAATAGAGTATACAGATACGCTTTAAAAAAAAGAATCAAATCAATCAAGGTACAGTATATGTTAGTATAGTATGCTTATTATATTCCACAAATAAATTACTTATTACAATTGATATAATTCTTGATATGAACACACGTGATGATTGCCTGACATGTCAGATGAGCAACACAGACCAGTAGTACATTGTAAAGGCACCAGAGGTCATTGTCTGACAATCACTGCCTTTTCCCACAATCACAGATTCACATAGCAGGTCACAAGCTCCAAAGCATGAATGGCTTTTTAATACAGTGTTTCATGTATATATACACCGAATACCTTAACCATTTACAGTACCCATTTACTTCTGATTTTGTTTCTCATCTGGAAAGGTACATTATTGACCAAAACAAAATATGACTCTACAATGCTTCCTTGTGGAGAGATGCAATTATTGACACCAAGAAATAAACAGACGAGATAATCCAAAGAACTGTACATTTTCCCAACTACACAATATAAATATCTGAAAACATACACATACTGTACAGTTTCAACCTCTTGACAAATCCATCTGTCAATACAATTACCTTTCCCTAAAATGTATTGATAGCACACGAAGTATGTAACAACACATCTTTGCAATTTGCCAATAAATTGATATACAATTTATATAATTCTATTGAAAAGCATGTTGTATTATATTTTATTAATTTACTCATTTTATTATATAACTAAATGTGGTTACACCATAAACCTAGTACCTATTTATACGTGTATATGAATCAAAAATATTAGCATGTTCATAACTAAATCATTAAAATGTGTTATGGGTATATGTTATGGGTATATGTTACAGATTGCTCAGAAATATAGAACATATATAGAACTTTTAAACAGTTTTTATATAAATACGTTGACTTTGGTGTTTATAAAATCTGGTAGTGAATCTATCTCTAAATAAATGCAATGTAATCCAAGAAAACAGGAGTACACAGTTTCAAAAGTAAAACCAATCTAGACTATCTATAATCTATCATTTCTATAATCTATAATCTCTTTCATTTCTATAATCTCTATAATCTATCATCTCTATAATCTATAATCTCTATAATCTATCATCTCTATAATCTATAATCTCTATAATCTATCATCTCTATATACTGTCATCTCTATAAATCACTATAATCTATCATCTCTATAATCTATCTTCTCTATTATCTATCATCTCTATAATCTCTATAATCTCATTCATTCATCTCTATGTACACTTCTACATTAAAACCTCTTAAACTGACAGTCCCTGAAATTGTGCACTAGAATTACTGTCACGACTTCCGCCGAGGCTGCCTCCCCTCCTTGTTCGGGCAGGTTTCGGCGTTCGTCGTCACCGGCTTACTAGCTGCTGCCGATCCATTTATCATCACTCCACTTGTCTTGTCTAATTAATCACACACACCTGGTTCTTATCCCCAATTAGTCATTGTATAACTGTTCCCTCTGCTTTCTTGTCTGTGTGGGTGATTGTTTGTAGTGAGCTGTGTGTAGTTCGGTTGAGCTACCCTTACCTTGTTGTTGCCAGGGTAGATATTTCCCCTGTGCCTGAGTTTTGTTGTCGCATGCTTGCACAACTGTTTATCGACGGAATAAACTCTTTGGATGCGTATTACTCTCCTGCGCCTGACTCCTATCACACGCATCACAATTACTTAAAAAAGATATGTATATGTTTACATGACCCACCGTTTTATATCAGAAGACAGCAATTCAGACCTTCCTAGGACCATGTAAACGTCCTCTGTCGAATAAACTTGTATTTGCCTCCCTCTGGTGGTCGGTTGCATCATTACATCGATTTATATCACTTCACTGCGACTTTACATCAAAGGGGCGGTCCTTAGAAAAACATTTATCAGCTCGACTGCTTCACCGCACAGACATGGCACGGCACAGACATGGCAAAGCAATTGCAGAATTTGTCTCGAGCAGGTGGATCTAAATACATAACTTCCATAGATCTACGACAAAGAATGTGAGCTACACACTTCCTTAAACCTAAAAGAAGTAATTTTGTGTAGAAGTCAAACATGTTTTTCGTTGGAGGCAGACACATTGCATATGCTCAGAACGACAAATCGATCCCTTTACATAGCCTTTCTCCCCTTGTCTATAGGAGGGATGCACGCTGTTTAAATGGCCCAAATGTTGATTTAGACAAAAGTTCACAAATGTAACAGATTTTGACTATCACTAATGTCATGATATGTTTGGTAAAGTAATAAAGAAGGTGAAATATTTTGGTTAGATGTTCCGAGAACAGATTATAACTATATTATGGACATATTATAAAGTATGAAAAGGCTTATTCATTCACAATTTTATCATCATATTAGTATATGTTTTATTATATTTTTATTGTGTACTAGATCATATGGGTTGAAAACTTTTTTTTTTCTCAGACATAAATAAACAATTCTAAGTGAAAGCCAAAGGTCATAGCTTTCTTTTTTGGGGGGGCCCTCTTGCTAGATGGATGACTAAAGCCATAGTGAAACAGTGCAAAATGGCTGCCAGCTCAACTGGTTTTAAGACAAATAATAACAACAAAAAACAAGGTCTATATACAGTAAATAATAATCTTTACAGTTTAGTGCTCCAGACGTGCTAGTGCACTGTGCAACGTGTTGCATAACAATCCATAAGGTAGAAGTGGTTGTTCTTCTTTGTACACTTCAGGTTGATGAGAGGAGAGAGGTCAGTTGAACCTCTTCCTTCAGGTTGATGAGAGGAGAGAGGTCAGTTGAACCTCTTCCTTCAGGTTGATGAGAGGTCAGTTAAACCTCTTCCTTCAGGTTGATGAGAGGAGAGAGGTCAGTTGAACCTCTTCCTTCAGGTTGATGAGAGGTCAGTTGAACCTCTTCCTTCAGGTTGATGAGAGGTCAGTTGAACCTCTTCCTTCAGGCTGATGAGGGGAGAAAGGTCAGTTGAACCTCTTCCTTCAGGTTGATGAGAGGAGAGAGGTCAGTTGAAACTCTTCCTTTAGGTTGATGAGGGGAGAAAGGTCAGTTGAACCTCTTCCTTCAGGTTGATGAGGGGAGAAAGGTCAGTTGAACCTCTTCCTTCAGGTTGATGAGGGGAGAAAGGTCAGTTGAACCTCTTCCTTCAGGCTGATGAGGGGAGAAAGGTCAGTTGAACCTCTTCCTTCAGGTTGATGAGGGGAGAAAGGTCAGTTTAACCTCTTCCTTCAGGTTGATGAGGGGAGAAAGGTCTGTTGAACCTCTTCCTTCAGGTTGGTGAGGGGAGAGAGGTCAGTTGAACCTCTTCCTCTCGATCAAAATGTTTGATTTATCACTACTCTGCATTTCTAACACACCGGGGCCAGTCCATTTCCACTCTGGACACAAGCACAGGCCACTAGAGTTCACTAGAGTCCACTAGAGTCCACTAGTGTCTAGTGACCAGACCACACAGCCAGCAATCCATGTCTGGCAACAATAGAAGCAACCCACCCAAACACAGCACAGTCCATTTAGAAAGCCCTGACAGACAAGGCTGTGTATTTACTTGTACTATGAAAGATACAGTATATTGTAGACACTATAAGGTTTGCATCATTTGGGAATCTGGTCAATCTGTGGCCATTGCGATAATTTGATATTTGTTCTGTATAGCTCTTCCTCAGTCTATGGAGCCACCCAACCAAGCCAGTGAGTCAACACAACAGACACCTCGGTCTATGGAACAACATTTAGATCTCTCTAGACTGAGACAGGCCTATCTGAGATTTGGGCACTGCAGAGTCAAGGTGTAGACCATCCTTGAGAGAGGAGAGGAAGAGAAAAGGAGGGAGGAGTGGGAATAGAGAGAGAGAGGGATTTTCTGTTCTCTCAGACAGTTGAGTTGTGTGTGAGTGTGTCGGTGTTGTGTGTGAGGGTGTTTGTGTCGTCACAGGTTGAGACAGAGCTGTGTGTGAGTGTGTGTGTGTCAGTGTGTGTGAGTGTGTGTGTGTCGGTGTGTGTGAGTGCGTGTGTGTCGCTGATGCAGGGCAGCTCCTTGGGAGAGGACTTCTCCAGAACAGAGATCTGTGTGACAGTGGAGCTCTCTGTGAAGAGGGTACGTCTTCTCCTACTGTAACTCAGATAGCCCTGGATATGCCACTTCCACAGACGCTTCTTCAGCTCTGCCTGCACCTGGACACACACACGCACGCACACACGCACACACAAACACACACACAGACGCACATGCACACACATGCACAAACAAACACACACACCGAGAGAGAGAGAGAGAGAGAGAGAGAGAGAGAGAGAGAGAGAGAGAGAGAGAGAGAGAGAGAGAGAGAGAGAGAGAGAGAGAGAGAGAGAGAGAGAGAGCACTGTCATTTGAAAGCACATTGAGAGGTCTGTACACAGCGTTCAGTACATAAAATAATCTTGACATCAGAGACTTGAGATAGCAGTCAATCATAAAGGATTATGGATTTTCATCTTTGTCTCTGCATTAGGAACACTGCAAGTTATTCAATCAAAATCACTGTAATTCTATATTCTAATTCTGTCAATGTAATTCTGTTGGTTACTGCTTACTTCTCCATTTAGGAAACAGTAGAGCAGAGCCACCACAAAGCCCTGAGGAAGAAGAAGGAATAGAAAGTGAGTTATACATCAGGTTATTTTAACTAGCTACATTATTACAAAATAATATAATACTGTATGTCAAACTTACCTTACTTTGTAACACACATTCCCCTATGCAGTAGTCTCATACCCAAAACACGTGTGCATGCACACAGGCACACAGGCACACCCCTACCTGAAAGGATCCCAGGCCCAGCTCTATGAAGATACGTGCCTCCTCTCCTGTGTTCTCTGGTAGAAAGGCAAACACCATGTAGTGCATCCCAAACAGAGGGATCAGGAACAGAGTGGACTTAGCCAGCCTCCTGCGCACACACACACACACACACACACACACACACACACACACACACACACACACACACACACACACACACACACACACACACACACACACACACACACACACACACACACAGAGAACAGATGAGAGTCACAATAATGTATTTGTGTCTGGCTCACCAAACCAACTTTACACGTGTGTGTGTGTGTTCATGCATGTGTGTGTGTGCATGTGTATGTGTACAGTTGAAGTCGGAAGTTTACATACACTTAGGTTGGAGTGATTAAAACTTGTTTTTCAACCACTCCAAAAATGTCTTGTTAACAAACTATGGTTTTGGCAAGTTGGTTAGGACATCTACTTTGTGCATGACAAAAGTAATTTTTGACATAACAATTGTTTACGGACAGATTATTTAACTTATAATTCACTCTATCACAATTCCAGTGGGTCAGAAGTTTACATACACTAAGTTGACTCTGCCTTTAAACAGCTTGGAAAATTCCAGAAAATGATGTAATGGTTTTAGAACCTTCTGATAAGCGAATTGACATCATTTGAGTCAATTGGAGGTGTACATGTGGATGTATTTCAAGGCCTACCTTCAAACACAGTGCCTCTTTGCTTGACATCATGGGAAAATCAAAAGAAATCAGACAAGACCTCAGAAAAAAAAATTGTAGACCTCCACAAGTCTGGTTCATCCTTGGGAGCAATTTCCAAATGCCTGAAGGTACCACATTCATCTGTACAAACAATAGTATGCAAGTATAAACATAATGGGACCACGCAGCCGTCATACCGCTCAGGAAGGAGACGCGTTCTGTCTCCAAGAGATTAACGTACTTTGGTGCGAAAAGTGCAAATCAATCCTAGAACAACAGCAAAGGACCTTGTGAAGATGCTGGAGGAAACAGGTACAAAAGTATCTATATCCACAGTAAAACGTGTCCTATATCGACATAACCTGAAAGGCCGCTCTGCAAGGAAGAAGCCACTGCTCCAAAACCACCATAAAAAAGCCAGACTACGGTTTGCAACTGCACATGGGGACAAAGATCGTAGTTTTTGGAGAAATGTCCTCTGGTCTGATGAAACAAAAACAGAACTGTTTGGCCAAAATGACCATCGTTATGTTTGGAGGAAAAAGGGGGTTGCTTGCAAGCCGAAGAACACCATCCCAACCGTGAAGCACAGGGGTGGCAGCATCATGTTGTGGGGGTGCTTTGCTGCAGGAGGGACTGGTGCACTTCACAAAATAGATGGCATCATGAGGAAGGAAATGTATGTGGATATATTGAAGCAACATCTCAAGACATCAGTCAGGAAATTAAACCTTGGTCGCAAATGGGTCTTCCAAATGGACAATGACCCCAAGCATACTTCCAAAGTTGTAGCAAAATGGCTTAAGGACAACAAAGTCATGGTATTGGAGTGGCCATCACAAATCCCTGACCTCAATACTATAGAAAATGTGTGGGCAGAACTGAAAAAGCGTGTGCGAGCAAGGAGGCCTACAAACCTGACTCAGTTACACCAGCTCTGTCAGGAGAAATGGGCCAAAATTCACCCAACTTATTGTGGGAAGCTTGTGGAAGTCTACCCGAAACGTTTGACCCAAGTTAAACAATTTAAAGGCAATGCTGCCAAATACTAATTGAGTGTATGTAAACTTCTGACCCACTGGGAATGTGATGAAAGAAATGAAAGCTGAAATAAATAATTATCTCTACTATTATTCTGACATTTCAAATTCTTAAAATAAAGCGGTGATCCTAACTGACCTAAGACAGGGAATTTTTACTAGGATTAAATGTCAGGAATTGTGAAAAACTGAGTTTAAATGTATTTGGCTAAGGTGTATGTAAACTTCTGACTTCAACTGTATGTGTGTGTGTGCTTCTCTGAGACTCACATGAAGTGGCCAGTGTCGTGGCCCCCCACGCCTGGAGACTTGAGCTTCTGGACCAGAATACGGATCACATTGATGAAGATGATGAAGTTGACCTGGAGCAGTGGAGGAAGAGGAGGAGTTAGGGCTGGATACTTTACAACACTGGGTGGATTAGGGTTAGAGTGGGGGTTAGGGTTAGGGTTAGGTTTAGGGTTTGGGTTAGGGTTGGGGTTTGGGTTGGGGCTAGGGTTAGGAAGAAACTGCGATGTGGATATGAAGCTAGGGTTAGGTTAGGGTTAGGGTTAGGGTTAGGGTAGGTTAGGTTAGGTTAGGTTAGGTTAGGTTAGGTTAGGTTAGGTTAGGTTAGGTTAGGTTAGGTTAGGTTAGGGTTAGGTTAGTGTTAGGTTAGGGTTAGGGTTAGGTTAGGGTTAGGCCTCTCACCAGTAGCGATGCTGTTATTGGCCCTTTGATGATCCACCAGATGAAGACCACATCAGTGTCATCCCAGCAACTACATCAGGACAGAACCAAATGATATTATACAGTACAGTATTATTACAACCTCCAACAGTACATTAGTATTCATGTATATAGGCCAGATGACAATATCAATTCAGAGTAGGTTTATAGAAAAAGCAAGTTTCTATCCTTACCCTCGGTTATCATAGAAGTTGCGTGTCAGAACCCACACCAACAGTACTGTAGTTGGGAGACCTAACATATGCAGAGGACAAAATCAGCCAGGTGTTCTAACGAAACCATTCCTCTTTGAGTTGACGAAAGGAGAGAACATGTGTGTATGTGTGTGTTAGTGTGGTTGTGCGTGTGTGCGTGTGTGTGTGCGTGCGAGGGAGTGAGAAAAGGAAAGATAGAAAGAGGAGAGAGGGAAAGAGAAAGAGAAGTACAGGGGGAAGGAGAAAGAGAAGTACAGGGGGAAGGAGAGAGAAGAACAGGGGGAAGGAGAAAGAGAAGTACAAGGGAAGGAGAAGAGAAGAACAGGGGGAAGGAGAAAGAGAAAGAGAAGTACAGGGGGAAGGAGAAGAGAAAAACAGGGGGAAGGAGAAAGAGAAGAACAGGGGGAAGGAGAAAGAGAAGTACAGGGGGAAGGAGAAGAGAAGAACAGGGGGAAGGAGAAGAGAAGAACAGGGGGAAGGAGAGAGAGCAGAACAGGGGGAAGGAGAAAGATAGTACAGGGGGGAGGAGAAGAGAAGAACAGGGGGAAGGAGTAGAGAAGAACAAGGGGAAGGAGAAGAGAAAATCAGGGGGAAGGAGAAAGAGAAGTACAGGGGGAAGGAGAATAGAAGAACAGGGGGAAGGAGAAGAGAAGTACAGGGGGAAGGAGAAAGAGAAGTACAGGGGGAAGGAGAGGAGAAGTACAGGGGGAAGGAGAAAGAGAAATACAGGGGGAAGGAGAAGAGAAGTACAGGGGGAAGGAGAAAGAGAAATACAGGGGGAAGGAGAAGAGAAGTACAGGGGGAAGGAGAAAGAGAAGTACAGGGGGAAGGAGAAAGAGAAGTACAGGGGGAAGGAGAAAGAGAAGTACAGGGGGAAGGAGAAAGATAAGTACAGGGGGAAGGGGGAAAAGTACAGGGGGAAGGAAAAGAGAAGTACAGGGGGAAGGAGAAAGAGAAGTACAGGGGGAAGGAGAAAGAGAAGTACAGGGGGAAGGAGAAGAGAAGAACAGGGGGAAGGAGAAGAGAAGAACAGGGGGAAGGAGAAAGAGAAGAACAGGGGGAAGGAGAAAGAGAAGTACAGGGGGAAGGAGAAAGAGAAGCACAGGGGGAAGGAGAAAGAGAAGTACAGGGGGAAGTAGAAAGAGAAGAACAGGGGGAAGGAGAAGAGAAGAACAGGGGGAAGGAGAAAGAGAAGTACAGGGGGAAGGAGAAAGAGAAGCACAGGGGGAAGGAGAAAGAGAGGTACAGGGGGAAGGAGGAAGAGAAGTACAGGGGGAAGGAGAAGAAAATAACAGGGGGAATGAGAAGAGAAGAACAGGGGGAAGGAGTAAGAGAAGAACAGGGGGAAGGAGAAAGAGAAGAACAGGGGGAAGGAGAAAGAGAAGAACAGGGGGAAGGAGAAAGAGAAATACAGGGGGAAGGAGAAAGAGAAGTACAGGGGGAAGGAGAAAGAGAAGTACAGGGGGAAGGAGAAGAGAATAACAGGGGGAAGGAGTAAGAGAAGAACAGGGGGAAGGAGAAAGAGAAGTACAGGGGGAAGGAGAAAGAGAAGTACAGGGGGAAGGAGAAGAGAAGAACAGGGGGAAGAAGAAGAGAAGAACAGGGGGAAGGAGAAGAGTAAGAGAAGTACAGGGGGAAGGAGAAGAGAAGAACAGGGGGAAGGAGAATAAGAAGTACAGGGGAAATGAGAAAGATAAGTACAGGGGGAAGGAGAAGAGAAGAACAGGGGGAGGAGAAAGAGAAGAACAGGGGGAAGGAGAAAGAGAAGTACATGGGGAAGGAGCATGAGAAGTACAGGGGAAAGGAGAAAGATAAGTACAGGGGGAAGGAGAAGAGAAGAACAGGGGGAGGAGAAAGAGAAGAACAGGGGGAAGGAGAAAGAGAAGTAAAGGGGGAAGGAGAAAGAGAAGTACAGGGGGAAGGAGGAAGGGAAGTACAGGGGGGAGGAGAAGAGAAGAACAGGGCGAAGGAGAAAGAGAAGTACAGGGGGAAGGAGAAGAGAAGTACAGGGGGAAGGAGAAAGAGAAGTACAGGGGGAAGGAGAAGAGAAAAACAGGGGGAAGAAGAAGAGAAGAACAGGGGGAAGGAGAAAGAGTAAGAGAAGTACAGGGGGAAGGAGAAGAGAAGAACAGGGGGAAGGAGAAAGAGAAGAACAGGGGGAAGGAGAAAGAGAAGTACAGGGGGAAGGAGAAGAGAAGAACAGGGGGAAGGAGAAGAGAAGAACAGGGGGGAGGAGAGAGAGAAGAACAGGGAGAAGGAGAAGATAAGTACAGGGGGAAGGAGAAGAGAAGAACAGGGGGAAGGAGTGGAGAAGAACAAGGGGAAGGAGAAGAGAAAATCAGGGGGAAGGAGAAAGAGAAGTACAGGGGGAAGGAGAAAGAGAAGTACAGGGGGAAGGAGAAGAGAATAACAGGGGGAAGGAGAAGAGAAGAACAGGGGGGAGGAGAGAGAGAAGAACAGGGGGAAGGAGAAAGATAAGTACAGGGGGAAGGAGAAGAGAAGAACAGGGGGAAGGAGTGGAGAAGAACAGGGGGAAGGAGAAAGAGTAAGAGAAGTACAGGGGGAAGGAGAAGAGAAGAACAGGGGGAAGGAGAATGAGAAGTACAGGGGAAATGAGAAAGATAAGTACAGGGGGAAGGAGAAGAGAAGAACAGGGGGAGGAGAAAGAGAAGAACAGGGGGAAGGAGAAAGAGAAGTACAGGGGAAGGAGAATAGAAGTACAGGGGAAAGGAGAAAGATAAGTACAGGGGGAAGGAGAAGAGAAGAACAGGGGGAGGAGAAAGAGAAGAACAGGGGGAAGGAGAAAGAGAAGTACAGGGGGAAGGAGAAAGAGAAGTACAGGGGGAAGGAGAAGGAAGTACAGGGGGAGGAGAAAGAGAAGAACAGGGCGAAGGAGAAAGAGAAGTACAGGGGGAAGGAGAGGAGAAGTACAGGGGGAAGGAGAAAGAGAAGTACAGGGGGAAGGAGAAGAGAAGAACAGGGGGGAAGGAGAAAAAGAGTAAGAGAAGTACAGGGGGAAGAAGAAGAGAAGAACAGGGGGAAGGAGAAAGAGAAGAACAGGGGGAAGGAGAAAGAGAAGTACAGGGGGAAGGAGAAGCGAAGAACAGGGGGAAGGAGAAGAGAAGAACAGGGGGGAGGAGAAGAGAAGAACAGGGGGGAGGAGAAAGAGAAGTACAGGGGGAAGGAGAAAGAGAAGTACAGGGGGAAGGAGGAAGGGAAGTACAGGGGGGAGGAGAAGAGAAGAACAGGGCGAAGGAGAAAGAGAAGTACAGGGGGAAGGAGAGGAGAAGTACAGGGGGAAGGAGAAAGAGAAGTACAGGGGGAAGGAGAAGAGAAGAACAGGGGGAAGGAGAAAGAGTAAGAGAAGTACAGGGGGAAGAAGAAGAGAAGAAGCAGGGGGAAGGAGAAAGAGAAGAACAGGGGGAAGGAGAAAGAGAAGTACAGGGGGAAGGAGAAGCCGAAGAACAGGGGGAAGGAGAAGAGAAGAACAGGGGGGAGGAGATAGAGAAGAACAGGGGGAAGGAGAAAGATAAGTACAGGGGGAAGGAGAAGAGAAGAACAGGGGGAAGGAGAGGAGAAGAACAAGGGGAAGGAGAAGAGAAAATCAGGGGGAAGGAGAAAGAGAAGTACAGGGGGAAGGAGAACAGAAGAACATGGGGAAGGAGAAGAGAAGTACAGGGGGAAGGAGAAGAGAAGTACAGGGGGAAGGAGAGGAGAAGTACAGGGGGAAGGATAAGAGAAGTACAGGGGTAGGAGAAAGAGAAGAACAGGGGGAAGGAGAAAGAGAAGTACAGGGGTAAGGAGAAAGAGAAGTACAGGGGGAAGGAGAAAGAGAAGTAGAGGAAAGGAGGAAGGTAAGGACAGGGGGAAGGAGAGAGAAGAACAGGGGGAAGGAGTGGAGAAGAACAAGGGGAAGGAGAAGAGAAAATCAGGGGGAAGGAGAAAGAGAAGTACAGGGGGAAGGAGAAAGAGAAGTACAGGGGGAAGGAGAAGAGAAAACAGGGGGAAGAAGAAGAGAAGAACAGGGGGAAGGAGAAAGAGTAAGAGAAGTACAGGGGGAAGGAGAAGAGAAGAACAGGGGGGAAAGGAGAAAGAGAAGAACAGGGGGAAGGAGAAAGAGAAGTACAGGGGGAAGGAGAAGAGAAGAACAGGGGGAAGGAGAAGAGAAGAACAGGGGGGAGGAGAGAGAGAAGAACAGGGAGAAGGAGAAGATAAGTACAGGGGGAAGGAGAAGAGAAGAACAGGGGAAGGAGGAGAAGAACAAGGGGAAGGAGAAGAGAAAATCAGGGGGAAGGAGAAAGAGAAGTACAGGGGGAAGGAGAAAGAGAAGTACAGGGGGAAGGAGAAGAGAATAACAGGGGGAAGGAGAAGAGAAGAACAGGGGGAGGAGAGAGAGAAGAACAGGGGGAAGGAGAAAGATAAGTACAGGGGGAAGGAGAAGAGAAGAACAGGGGGAAGGAGTGGAGAAGAACAGGGGGAAGGAGAAAGAGTAAGAGAAGTACAGGGGGAAGGAGAAGAGAAGAACAGGGGGAAGGAGAATGAGAAGTACAGGGGAAATGAGAAAGATAAGTACAGGGGGAAGGAGAAGAGAAGAACAGGGGGGAGGAGAAAGAGAAGAACAGGGGAAGGAGAAAGAGAAGTACAGGGGGAAGGAGAATGAGAAGTACAGGGGAAAGGAGAAAGATAAGTACAGGGGGAAGGAGAAGAGAAGAACAGGGGGAGGAGAAAAGAGAAGAACAGGGGAAGGAGAAAGAGAAGTACAGGGGAAGGAGAAAGAGAAGTACAGGGGGAAGGAGGAAGGAAGTCAGGGGGAGGAGAAGAGAAGAACAGGGCGAAGGAGAAAGAGAAGTACAGGGGGAAGGAGAGGAGAAGTACAGGGGGAAGGAGAAAGAGAAGTACAGGGGGAAGGAGAAGAGAAGAACAGGGGGAAGGAGAAAGAGTAAGAGAAGTACAGGGGGAAGAAGAAGAGAAGAACAGGGGGAAGGAGAAAGAGAAGAACAGGGGGAAGGAGAAAGAGAAGTACAGGGGGAAGGAGAAGCGAAGAACAGGGGGAAGGAGAAGAGAAGAACAGGGGGGAGGAGATAGAGAAGAACAGGGGGAAGGAGAAAGATAAGTACAGGGGGAAGGAGAAGAGAAGAACAGGGGGAAGGAGAGGAGAAGAACAAGGGGAAGGAGAACAGAAAATCAGGGGGAAGGAGAAAGAGAAGTACAGGGGGAAGGAGAACAGAAGAACAGGGGGAAGGAGAAGAGAAGTACAGGGGGAAGGAGAAGAGAAGTACAGGGGGAAGGAGAGGAGAAGTACAGGGGGAAGGATAAGAGAAGTACAGGGGGTAGGAGAAAGAGAAGAACAGGGGGAAGGAGAAAGAGAAGTACAGGGGTAAGGAGAAAGAGAAGTACAGGGGGAAGGAGAAAGAGAAGTAGAGGGGAAAGGAGGAAGGTAAGGACAGGGGGAAGGAGAAGAGAAGAACAGGGGGAAGGAGTGGAGAAGAACAAGGGGAAGGAGAAGAGAAAATCAGGGGGAAGGAGAAAGAGAAGTACAGGGGGAAGGAGAAAGAGAAGTACAGGGGGAAGGAGAAGAGAAAAACAGGGGGAAGAAGAAGAGAAGAACAGGGGGAAGGAGAAAGAGTAAGAGAAGTACAGGGGGAAGGAGAAGAGAAGAACAGGGGGAAGGAGAAAGAGAAGAACAGGGAAGGAGAAAGAGAAGTACAGGGGGAAGGAGAAGAGAAGAACAGGGGGAAGGAGAAGAGAAGAACAGGGGGAGGAGGAGAGAGAAGAACAGGGAGAAGGAGAAGATAAGTACAGGGGGAAGGAGAAGAGAAGAACAGGGGGAAGGAGTGGAGAAGAACAAGGGGAAGGAGAAGAGAAAATCAGGGGGAAGGAGAAAGAGAAGTACAGGGGGAAGGAGAAAGAGAAGTACAGGGGGAAGGAGAAGAGAATAACAGGGGGAAGGAGAAGAGAAGAACAGGGGGGAGGAGAGAGAGAAGAACAGGGGGAAGGAGAAAGATAAGTACAGGGGGAAGGAGAAGAGAAGAACAGGGGGAAGGAGGGAGAAGAACAGGGGGAAGGAGAAAGAGTAAGAGAAGTACAGGGGGAAGGAGAAGAGAAGAACAGGGGGAAGGATAATGAGAAGTACAGGGGAAATGAGAAAGATAAGTACAGGGGGAAGGAGAAGAGAAGAACAGGGGGGAGGAGAAAGAGAAGAACAGGGGGAAGGAGAAAGAGAAGTACAGGGGGAAGGAGAATGAGAAGTACAGGGGAAAGGAGAAAGATAAGTACAGGGGGAAGGAGAAGAGAAGAACAGGGGGGAGGAGAAAGAGAAGAACAGGGGGAAGGAGAAAGAGAAGTACAGGGGGAAGGAGAAAGAGAAGTACAGGGGGAAGGAGGAAGGGAAGTACAGGGGGGAGGAGAAGAGAAGAACAGGGCGAAGGAGAAAGAGAAGTACAGGGGGAAGGAGAGGAGAAGTACAGGGGGAAGGAGAAAGAGAAGTACAGGGGGAAGGAGAAGAGAAGAACAGGGGGAAGGAGAAAGAGTAAGAGAAGTACAGGGGGAAGAAGAAGAGAAGAACAGGGGGAAGGAGAAAGAGAAGAACAGGGGAAGGAGAAAGAGAAGTACAGGGGGAAGGAGAAGCGAAGAACAGGGGGAAGGAGAAGAGAAGAACAGGGGGGAGGAGATAGAGAAGAACAGGGGGAAGGAGAAAGATAAGTACAGGGGGAAGGAGAAGAGAAGAACAGGGGGAAGGAGAGGAGAAGAACAAGGGGAAGGAGAAGAGAAAATCAGGGGGAAGGAGAAAGAGAAGTACAGGGGGAAGGAGAACAGAAGAACAGGGGGAAGGAGAAGAGAAGTACAGGGGGAAGGAGAAGAGAAGTACAGGGGGAAGGAGAGGAGAAGTACAGGGGGAAGGAGAAAGAGAAGAACAGGGGGAAGGAGAAAGAGAAGTACAGGGGTAAGGAGAAAGAGAATTACAGGGGGAAGGAGAAAGAGAAGTAGAGGGGAAAGGAGGAAGGTAAGGACAGGGGGAAGGAGAAGAGAAGAACAGGGGGAAGGAGAAAGAAGTACAGGGGGAAGGAAAAAGAGAAGTACAGGGGGAAGGAGAGGAGAAGTACAGGGGGAAGGAGAAAGAGAAGTACAGGGGGGAAGGAGAAGAGAAGTACAGGGGAAGGAGAAAGAGAAGTACAGGGGAAGGAGAAAGAGAAGAACAGGGGGAAGGAGAAAGATAAGTACAGGGTGAAGGAGAAAGAGAAGTACAGGGGGAAGGAGAAAGAGAAGTACAGGGGGAAGGAAAAGAGAAGAACAGGGGGAGGAGAAAGAGAAGAACAGGGGGAAGGAGAAAGAGAAGTACAGGGGTAAGGAGAAAGAGAAGTACAGGGGGAAGGAGAAAGAGAAGTACAGGGGGAAGGAGGAAGGGAAGTACAGGGGGAAGGAGAAGAGAATAACAGGGGGAAGGAGTAAGAGAAGAACAGGGGGAAGGAGAAAGAGAAGTACAGGGGGAAGGAGAAAGAGAAGTACAGGGGGAAGGAGAAGAGAAGAACAGGGGGAAGGAGTGGAGAAGAACAGGGGGAAGGAGAAAGAGTAAGAGAAGTACAGGGGGAAGGAGAAGAGAAGAACAGGGGGAAGGAGAATGAGAAGTACAGGGGAAATGAGAAAGATAAGTACAGGGGGAAGGAGAAGAGAAGAACAGGGGGGAGGAGAAAGAGAAGAACAGGGGGAAGGAGAAAGAGAAGTACAGGGGAAGGAGCATGGAGAAGTACAGGGGAAAGGAGAAAGATAAGTACAGGGGGAAGGAGAAGAGAAGAACAGGGGGAGGAGAAAGAGAAGAACAGGGGGAAGGAGAAAGAGAAGTAAAGGGGGAAGGAGAAAGAGAAGTACAGGGGGAAGGAGGAAGGGAAGTACAGGGGGGAGGAGAAGAGAAGAACAGGGCGGAGGAGAAGAGAAGAACAGGGCGAAGGAGAAGAGAAGTACAGGGGGAAGGAGAAAGAGAAGTACAGGGGGAAGGAGAAGAGAAAAACAGGGGGAAGAAGAAGAGAAGAACAGGGGGAAGGAGAAAGAGTAAGAGAAGTACAGGGGAAGGAGAAGAGAAGAACAGGGGGAAGGAGAAAGAGAAGAACAGGGGGAAGGAGAAAGAGAAGTAACAGGGGAAGGAGAAGAGAAGAACAGGGGGAAGGAGAAGAGAAGAACAGGGGGGAGGAGAGAGAGAAGAACAGGGGGAAGGAGAAGATAAGTACAGGGGGAAGGAGAAGAGAAGAACAGGGGGAAGGAGTGGAGAAGAACAAGGTGAAGGAGAAGAGAAAATCAGGGGGAAGGAGAAAGAGAAGTACAGGGGGAAGGAGAAGAGAATAACAGGGGGAAGGAGAAGAGAAGAACAGGGGGGAGGAGAGAGAGAAGAACAGGGGAAGGAGAAAGATAAGTACAGGGGGAAGGAGAAGAGAAGAACAGGGAAGGAGTGGAGAAGAACAGGGGGAAGGAGAAAGAGTAAGAGAAGTACAGGGGGAAGGAGAAGAGAAGAACAGGGGGAAGGAGAATGAGAAGTACAGGGGAAATGAGAAAGATAAGTACAGGGGGAAGGAGAAGAGAAGAACAGGGGGGAGGAGAAAGAGAAGAACAGGGGGAAGGAGAAAGAGAAGTACAGGGGAAGGAGAATGAGAAGTACAGGGGAAAGGAGAAAGATAAGTACAGGGGGAAGGAGAAGAGAAGAACAGGGGGAGGAGAAAGAGAAGAACAGGGGGAAGGAGAAAGAGAAGTACAGGGGGAAGGAGAAAGAGAAGTACAGGGGGAAGGAGGAAGGGAAGTACAGGGGGGAGGAGAAGAGAAGAACAGGGCGAAGGAGAAAGAGAAGTACAGGGGGAAGGAGAGGAGAAGTACAGGGGGAAGGAGAAAGAGAAGTACAGGGGGAAGGAGAAGAGAAGAACAGGGGGAAGAAGAAGAGAAGAACAGGGGGAAGGAGAAAGAGTAAGAGAAGTACAGGGGGAAGAAGAAGAGAAGAACAGGGGGAAGGAGAAAGAGAAGAACAGGGGGAAGGAGAAAGAGAAGTACAGGGGGAAGGAGAAGCGAAGAACAGGGGGAAGGAGAAGAGAAGAACAGGGGGGAGGAGATAGAGAAGAACAGGGGGAAGGAGAAAGATAAGTACAGGGGGAAGGAGAAGAGAAGAACAGGGGGAAGGAGTGGAGAAGAACAAGGGGAAGGAGAAGAGAAAATCAGGGGGAAGGAGAAAGAGAAGTACAGGGGGAAGGAGAACAGAAGAACAGGGGGAAGGAGAAGAGAAGTACAGGGGGAAGGAGAAGAGAAGTACAGGGGGAAGGAGAGGAGAAGTACAGGGAGAAGGAGAAGAGAAGTACAGGGGGTAGGAGAAAGAGAAGAACAGGGGGAAGGCGAAAGAGAAGTACAGGGGTAAGGAGAAAGAGAAGTACAGGGGGAAGGAGAAAGAGAAGTAGAGGGGAAAGGAGGAAGGGAAGGACAGGGGGAAGGAGAAGAGAATAACAGGGGGAAGGAGAAAGAAGTACAGGGGGAAGGAAAAAGAGAAGTACAGGGGGAAGGAGAGGAGAAGTACAGGGGGAAGGAGAAAGAGAAGTACAGGGGGAAGGAGAAGAGAAGTACAGGGGGAAGGAGAAAGAGAAGTACAGGGGGAAGGAGAAAGAGAAGAACAGGGGGAAGGAGAAAGATAAGTACAGGGTGAAGGAGAAAGAGAAGTACAGGGGGAAGGAGAAAGAGAAGTACAGGGGGAAGGAAAAGAGAAGAACAGGGGGAGGAGAAAGAGAAGAACAGGGGGAAGGAGAAAGAGAAGTACAGGGGTAAGGAGAAAGAGAAGTACAGGGGGAAGGAGAAAGAGAAGTACAGGGGGAAGGAGGAAGGGAAGTACAGGGGGAAGGAGAAGAGAATAACAGGGGGAAGGAGAAAGATAAGTACAGGGGGAAGGAGACAGAGAAGTACAGGGGGAGGAGAAGAGAAGGACAGGGGGAAGGAGAAAGAGAAATACAGGGGGAAGGGGAAAATAGGTACAAGGGGAAGGAGAAGAGAAGAACAGGGGGAAGGAGAAAGAGAAGTACAGGGGGAAGGAGAAAATAAGTACAGGGGGAAGGAGAAAGAGAAATACAGGGGGAAGGAGAAGAGAAGAACAGGGGGAAGGGGAAGGAGAAAGAGAAAAACGGGGGAAGGAGAAAGAGTAGAACGGGGGAAGGAGAAGAGAAGAACAGGGGGAAGGAGAGGAGAAGTACAGGGGGAAGGAGAAGAGAAGTACAGGGGGTAGGAGAAAGAGAAGAACAGGGGGAAGGAGAAAGAGTAGTACAGGGGTAAGGAGAAAGAGAAGTACAGGGGGAAGGAGAAAGAGAAGTAGAGGGGGAAGGAGGAAGGGAAGGACAGGGGGAAGGAGAAGAGAATAACAGGGGGAAGGAGAAAGAGAAGTACAGGGGGAAGGAAAAAGAGAAGTACAGGGGGAAGGAGAAAGAGAAGTACAGGGGGAAGGAGAGGAGAAGTACAGGGGGAAGGAGAAAGAGAAGTACAGGGGGAAGGAGAAAGAGAAGTACAGGGGGAAGGAGAAAGAATAGTACAGGGGGAAGGAGAAAGAGAAGAACAGGGGGAAGGAGAAAGAGAAGTACAGGGGGAAGGAGAAAGAGAAGTACAGGGGGAAGGAGAAGAGAAGAACAGGGGGAGGAGAAAGAGAAGAACAGGGGGAAGGAGAAAAATAAGTACAGTGGGAAGGAGAAGGGAAGTACAGGGGGAAGGAGAAGAGAAGAACAGGGGGAAGGGAAAGGAGAAAGAGAAAAACGGGGGAAGGAGAAAGAGTAGAACAGGGGGAAGGAGAAGAGAAGAACAGGGGGAAGGAGAAGAGAAGAACAGGGGGAAGAAGAAGAGAAGCACAGTGGGATGGAGAAAGAGAAGTACAGGGGGAAGGAGAAGAGAAGAACAGGGGGAAGGAGAAGAGAAGAACAGGGGGAAGGAGAAAGAGAAGTACAGGTGTTGAGAAGTTCACCTACCCCAGCCGATGAGTGTGTACCACCAGAAGTACTTCTTGTGTGAGACGAAAGTGAGGGCCAGGAGGGTCTGGAGGTACATGCCCTCCACCAGCAACCAAAAGTAGTTAGCCAGGATACTAAACTGGAAGAAGGCCACCGCTGACTTACACGCCGTCTACAGTACATACACACACACACACCGTATAGCAACATCAATATCGGAGTTTTCTCATCTCTTTTATTTTTTTATTGAACCCTTATTTTACCAGGCAAGTTGACTGAGAACACATTCTCATTTACAGCAATGACCTGGGAAATAGCTACAGGGGAGAGGAGGGCGGATGAATGAGCCAATTGGAAGCTGGGGATGATTAGGTGGCCATGGATGGTATGAGGGCCAGATTGGGAATTTCGCCAGGACACTGGGGTTAACACCCCTACTCTTACGATAAGTGCCATGGGATCTTTAGTGAACACAGAGAGTCAGGACACCCATTTAACGTCCCATCTGAATGAAAGGCTCACCGTATGCATTGATTGCAAGTTTCTCTGAATTACATCACTAATGTACAGTGTGAATTACATCATTAATGTACAGTGTGAATTACATCACTAATGTACAATGTGAATTACATCATTATGTACTATGTGAATTACATCACTAATGTACAGTGTTAATTGCATCACTAATGTACAGTGTGAATTACATCACTAATGTACAGTGTGAATTGCATCACTAATGTACAGTGTGAATTACATCACTAATGTACAGTGTGAATTACATCACCAATGCACAGTACAGTGTGAATTACATCACTAATGTTAATCTGTAAGGTGAAGTCAGGAGACCACTCCTTTTCCTCTGCTGTCTTTTACTGTGAAGTGTATTTATCCTCCACCTTTCATCTAGGACTAAGCATTCTGCTGTCAGCCAGACAGGGTGTGTGTGTGTGTATGTGCTTGTATATGAGAGTTGTAATTACACTCTAATCAGGGTCAGACTCAATATGTCCTCTTGTGTGAGGTTGGGCCAATTCAGGTTTGGGTCAATATGGTGGTGAGGGTCAGGAGGGACAGCCATCAGCCAGGAGCACCACTCCTCGATTAATTAACCCCACATCACCCCACTTCCCCATACACACACACACCTACCCACCCACCCCCACACAGCCACCTCCACCCCTCTCTTGTACCCCTCTGGTGACTCCCTGAGCCACAATCACACTTTCTCACCCTTCTCTAGTCTCTCTAATCCCCCTATCTCCTCTATGTGCTGTGGATTTAGCTTCTAAATATAGAACCTGGTGTCTTATTGGGGTGCAAGACACCTCTCTCTCTCTCTCTCTCTCTCTCTCTCTCTCTCTCTCTCTCTCTCTCTCTCTCTCTCTCTCTCTCTCTCTCTCTCTCTCTCTCTCTCTCTCTCTCTCTCTCTCTCTCTCTCGCTTTCTCTCTCATCAGAGTGGATCAGAGTCACCACTGATCTTCTGATCCAATGGCCTCACCGCCACAGAAAAGGACCAAAGTCGACTGGACGACTCACTCTTTTTAGAAGCAGGCCAATGTTTTAGCATAAAAGCATACTGAGGAGAAAGTCTCGACTCGCTCTCTCTCACAGATTCATTTCAATGAGCTAAAATGTGCTCTAGTCAGATAGCGTTCACAGCACCCTCTGACGTTTTTCCCATACAACAAGATGAGTCATACTCTGAAGGCAATGACATTCAAAAGAGGAAAGTGCGAGGAGGAAGACAGACCTATAAAGCTACAGGAACTTAGTAGAAATCGGTGGGATACACTATGTGAACTTACATGACATGAAAGTAGATGTGGTATAGAATATCTAAATATATAGTGGTATAACTAAGATAGACCACAGCCTGTCGTTTCCAATGGGAACAAATGAGTCATAGTGGGCAGAACAAGCAAGGAGGTGGGCAGAACCAAGCACGAGCTAGCAAGATCCTATTGGCGCATTCTTCCTACATTTGCATATTTTTGTTAGGGAACGCCTACTCTGTGAAATGCGCGTGTGCAGTAACACAATTATCCTTCGCACTCATTCTAAACAAACTTTGGCAAAAGCTAAATTGTCTACAAAACTTTGTCCACTCTGTTCGTAACAGATTCTAGTTTTGGGAACAGAAAACAGTATTGAGATCAAATGTTTCATTGATGAGAAAATGTGCATCTCCCACTGCCGGCCAATGGGCTTCCTCTCACTACCATATTTGGTAGTGAGAGACTGACCTCACTACCATATTTGGTAGTGAGTGGAAACGCCAAGCGGATGCTTCACATTTATACATCCAGTGAAATATCTGTCTCATTGTTCTATCTGTGGTATTAGGACAGTAAGTCCGGTATAGTTGGTGTCGCTTGTTGATGACATCATGACACTCACGGTGGACATGAAGCAGTGGTCCAGGTTCTCGTCAGCGAACAGTACCCCGTCCTTGATGAAGACGGCACTGGCTCTCAGGATGAATGAGGAGAACAGGTTGATGTGGATGTAGTTCCTGGTACAGTGGAACTTCCTGTACAGGAGAGTCAACTTCCTGTTAGACTGACCTCATTTCCTGTCATGTTAGAGGGTCCATATTGAACAATTATGCAATCCAGTCTTACAGTGTTATCTATTTATCATCACAGCTTTATAATGTATCTGTGTGTATCTTAGGAATAAATATTGGACACCTGTATGTCCTAGTGTTACCTGAACACAGTGAAGACAAAGATGGCTGATATGAGGGAGATGAGGGAGGTGGCGTATCCAGTGGTGTACACCTGACTGATGGTGGAGAAGTATGTTGTCTGGAAAAGGTCAGAAAGAAACATATAGTACAGGCTTAACCTCCGTTTTATAACTGAGAGGACTTCAAATACCATCAGTAGGCTACCCTCTTTGCCCCTCATATACACAATCATATAATCATATAATTACATATACTGACAAAACAGTATAAGTGTAGCGAATGAACATATCCAGACAGGAAAGATAGTGTTGGGTTTCTGTCTAGGGAGTTACACTACTTAATAAGCGTTTTCAGATGCAAAGCACGACCACACACCTTCCTCATGGCCTTGGCAAGTGTGTGTGTGTCTGGGTCTCCTAGGTGTACGTGAGAGAGGGTGTGTGGAGATACGTGTGTGTGTCTGGGGAGTGGTTGGGAATGAGACAGAGGGAGGGATGTGACAGGGGGATAAGAAGACAGGGAGAGACCCACCTGAGCACTCAGCTACGGCCGCTAGGAAGTATGGGATGTTTATCTATCCTTCTCATCTCTCTCTCTGTCTGTTCTATCATTCCTTTTCTTTTCTCTCCGCCTTTCCTTTCGACCTTGTGATTTGTCTAAATGTTGCCAGACGGTTACCGTGAATGGCCTGCAGAAAAAGCCGGGGCTTTCTCAGATGAATACTCAAATATCCGTTGATAGTGATGTAAGGAGAGATAGTAATGTTATTGTTTGGCTGGCCGACCTGTTAGTAATACAACAACAGAATGGCCCGACATTCAACAATGCTTACAGCATGCAAATGGGAGAGAGAGAGAGAGCGAGAGAGAGAGAGAGAGAGAGAGAGAGAGAGAGAGAGAGAGAGAGAGAGAGAGAGAGAGAGAGAGAGAGAGAGAAAGAGAGAGAGAGAGAGAGAGAGAGAGAGAGGTTTATTATCTATTTCACTTGCTTTGGCTATGTAAACATATGTTTCCCATGCCAATAAAGCCCCTTGAATTTAATTTAATTTAATTGAGAGAGAGAGAGAGAGAGAGAGAGAGAGAGAGAGAGAGAGAGAGAGAGAGAGAGAGAGAGAGAGAGAGAGAGAGAGAGAGAGAGAGAGAGAGAGAGAGAGAGAGAGAGAGAGAGGGGGGAGAAAAAAAGAGTAGGCCTATAGAGTGAGATAGGTAATTCAGACTGAATAAGTACATGACTGAATAAGTACATGACTGAATAGGTACATGACTAAATAAGTACATTAATGAATGGCTCATTGGAGTTTTCCTTGTTACATTTTGAAATATGACAAATTCTCCCCTCAACCAATCACATTCCATCTCCCCTGAGAACAAAATTGAACAAGGACAATTCCGATGAGTGATTAAATGACTGAGTAAGTGAAAGAGAAGGTACAGGTTGTGAGTGATGTGATGTCTCTAACCTCTGATCCTGTCTCTGACTCATCTGCGAACTCACAGGCCTTCTCATACGTAGGGTACAGCTCTGTCCAGCCGTCCTTCGTACAGTTCCTGAAGATGTAGCCTGGGAAACAGATCAACCAATCAGAGGCCAGTCCTGAGGCAGTGGAGGAGGAGCCACCAGAGCTGGTCGACTGCAAGTCTTATCCCGGGACTAAACTCAGGAGTGTTGCCAGTTAATTCTCACCTCGCATAGAATCATCTGACAGAACTACAGCATTGCTCCTTCGGTTATACAGATAGACACATTCATGAGATAGAGACAAAGATACAAATAAATTAAATCCATAGAGTTTTACAGTACAACACTGTTCAATAATTTACCATACTTGTACAAAATGCAGCAGGCTAATTAATTACGTAGAGACCTGTCTTCTCTCTGTACTGTATATCTCTTTATGATCATACTCATCATGTACAGTATATGATTGCCTGTGTTGTGTTGGTGCTGTTGTCATGTTGACGTGTGTGTGTGTGTGTGTGTGTGTGTGTGTGTGCATGCATGCGTGCGTGCGTGCGTGCGTGTGTGCCTGTGTGTGTGCGTCCATACGTGCGTGTATGTTGTTTTCATGTTGATAGGGGTTAAGGGATCAGAGAGGGCTGTGTAATTATTTCTACAGACTGATTAGATAGAGGATTAGATTAACCACAGAGGGCAACGACACAAGAGATATGGGCCTTAGTGGCAGGAAACAATGAACAGCTAGAAACACACCACACACATATAGAGAGAAGAGGGGACGAGATGGAAACAAACACAGACAGAGAGAAGTAGGGAAAGAGAGAGATTTCATTATGTCTTTCAGAGAAAATGGAAACAATACATTGACAGAGAGAACTTACATAGAAAGAGAAAACAGCATGATGGAGGAACCAGGATAAATCCAATGAGGATAAGAGAAGAGAGGAGGATGAGGATAAGAGAAGAGAGGAGAGGAGGATGAGGATAAGAGAGGAGAGGAGAGGAGAGGAGGATGAGGATAAGAGAGGAGAGGAGAGGAGGATGAGGATAAGAGAGGAGAGGAGGATGAGGATAAGAGAGGAGAGGAGAGGAGAGGAGAGGAGGATGAGGATAAGAGAGGAGAGGAGAGGAGAGGAGGATGAGGATAAGAGAGGAGAGGAGGATGAGGATAATAGAGGAGAGGAGAGGAGGATGAGGATAAGAGAGGAGAGGAGAGGAGAGGAGAGGAGAGGAGAGGAGAGGAGAGGAGAGGAGAGGAGAGGAGAGGAGAGGAGAGGAGAGGAGAGGAGAGAGAGGAGAGGAGAGGAGAGGAGAGGAGAGGAGAGGAGAGGAGAGGAGAGGAGAGGAGAGGAGAGGAGAGGAGAGGAGAGGAGGATGAGGATGAGGATAAGAGAGGAGAGGAGAGGAGATGAGGATAAGAGAGGAGAGGAGGATGAGGATAAGAGAGGAGAGGAGAGGAGAGGAGAGGAGGATGAGGATAAGAGAGGAGAGGAGGATGAGGATAAGAGAGGAGAGGAGAGGAGGAGGAGGATACGAGAGGAGAGGAGGATGAGGATAAGAGAAGAGAGGAGAGGAGGATGAGGATAAGAGAGGAGAGGAGAGGAGGATGAGGATAAGAGAGGAGAGAAGAGTAGACAATAACGGTGGATAAAGGGAGGAGATAAACAGATATTGATGGAGGGACAGGGGGTGATAAAAAGAAAGAACAGTAAGCCTCAAACAGAGGGGACAAGCAAGATAGACAAAAACAAAGGCATACAGAAAAGAACAGCTGCGAAATAGAAAGAGAAAGAGAAAGAGAGAGACAGAGAGAGAGAGAGAGAGAGAGAGAGAGAGAGAGAGAGAGAGAGAGAGAGAGAGAGAGAGAGAGAGAGAGAGAGAGAGAGAGAGAGAGAGAGAGAGAGAGAGAGAGAGAGAGAGAGAGAGAGAGAGAGAGAGAGAGAGAGAGAGAGAGAATGTTGCTACAATATTGAATTGACAATATGTATGGATTCAAATGGAATTGAATTGAATTGAATTGAGAGAGAGAGAGATACAGAGAGAGAGATACAGAGAGAGAGATACAGAGAGAGAGAGAGAGAGAGAGAGAGAGAGAGAGAGAGAGAGAGAGAGAGAGAGAGAGAGAGAGAGAGAGAGAGAGAGAGAGAGAGAGAGATACTCTCTAAATGAGAAGGAAACATAAAGAAACATAAATGGTTCCAGGAAGTCTCTGAAATGCTGTGGGCTGTGTACTGTCTCAACATAAAGATATTACTGCTGCTTTACTTCTGAGAGAGACTGGACATTAGCATCCATTCACACAAGTACAGAAACAAAAAGGGCTGGTTTCCCGGACACAGATTAAGCCTAGTCCTGGACTAAGTATCAATTTTGACGCAGATTCTTCATTGTACATGCTTTTTACTCTGTGTCTAGGCTTAATCTGTGTCCAGGGAAATGGGCCCATGCCTTAAAAGCTGTGTAAGATTAGCTAAAAACAGACAGTGATAACTGATCAGTTCGCTGCTGAATTTCTATTATTGAGATTATTTCTTAGTGGACGTTCCTGGTAGTGAGATCTACTGACATAACTAGGCCATCACAATGACGGATGAGGCAACTCCATCAAACACACAAATATACGCACAAATACAGACCCACACCCACACACACACACACACACACAGACACACACACTGTAACACACACAGTGTGATGTTATGATGGAGGGGTGTCCGTCCGTCACAGGAGAAATAGCCCTCCTGCTCAGTTCATTAGGATTTAATGGACCGGACCATAATTCCATCTCCTTCTTAATAAGATAGGTGGGAGGAGATATGGCGATGCACCTCCCTCTGTCCTCTGGAGAGACTGATAACTCTGTCACTAGAGTACATACTCTATATCTCTCACACAAACACAGTCCTCCTGTCTAGCAGCTGTTGGGCAGTGGCAGCCTACAGAGCAGCAGAACAGAGTAGCTACATCCTGTTCTGCTGATACCTGCATCCTCCTCCAAGGGTCACCTTGATGTCACCAGCAGGGTGCAAGGTGGGGACAGCAGGGAGTTAATACCTCAGCCTCAAGGGGATAGGCTGTTATACTCTGTATACTGATGGGTTGATTTGGGGAGCATTGACAACTCATCAGGCTCAAGGATGTAGGAGATGGGCTGTTATGTAGTCTGGAGCCAGCAAGCTGGCATGAGATTTGATTATGGCTTCGAGAATAGGTGTTGTGTATTCCGATGATGAGTTTATTTTGCAGTCGAAGCATCTTTCACTACTCTCTCTATGTCACTCCTCCTGCCTCCTGTCTCCTGCCTCTGGCCTCCCACTGTAGGAGATGTATATTACTATGCACTATTGACACCTTCATAACAGCTCAGTAGTATATCAACGCAGCAGCTTCCTGAGATGGTGAATGAACAGGGTGTGGACGTAGACGGTTTGTTGGATCACTTCCCACAGAATAACCATTATACTAATGAGAGATCATTTAGACTATCACATCCCTATATCAGACAGGAAGCTAAAGAAGGCAAGTGACTATGTGTGTGTGTATGTGTGTGTGTGTTCACGTGTGTGCATGCACGTGTGTGTGTGCGTGCAGTTGTTTATGCTATGCATTAGTTCAATGACAGTGAGTCAATGAGTCCGACATGACATTTTACAACCTTGGAAAAAGTTCCCGTCCACTCCAGTCAGTCCGACGTGATGGGCCAATCACCAGAGGGCTGTGATGAATATGAATGAGATGAATAAGATGGAACAGAACAGTGGAGCAGAAAAGTGACAGAGGATGGTGTTCTCTCTCGGCCTGGAGTGCGATGGGATGACTTAATACTCTCATAAAGTGCCACAACTACAATGACGAGGTCACAAAGTTGAGAGGAGAATGTGTGTGAGGGAAATGTGTGTGTGTGTGTGTGTGTGTGTGTGTGTGTGTGTGTGTGTGTGTGTGTGTGTGTGTGTGCGTGTGTGTGTGTGTGTGTGCGTCTGTGTGTGTGTCTGTGTGCGTGGGCATATGCGTACTGTACGCGCCGCTCACGGAAAGGAGGTTAAAGAGGGTTTAACATGTTGGGACTGGGCTATAGGCTGTTATGAATAATAAATTATAACTGCACCCATCCAGCACCTCACTCCACTCCACAGTGAGATGGTGAGCGGTAGGAGAAAGAATGTGGGGGGTTGAACAGTACAGTGAACAGTGGGCGGCTTGACTGATAAGTTGCCAGTGGGATTTTAGCTCCTGTATTAGCGTTAGCATAATGTGGCACGTAGCATGAAGGCCTGTAGCCCTGCAGCCATGCTACAAGAGGGTGGGTGGGTGAGTGGATGGCTCAGGCTGTGCTGTGCTGTGCTAGCTAGTCTAGCGGTAGTATAGCGTAGCGGAGGGCTAAGGCTGTGCTAGCTAGCCTAGCAGTAGCATTGCGTAGCGGAGGGCTAAGGCTGTGCTAGCTAGCTAGCCTAGTGGTAGCATAGCGTAGTGGAGGGCTAAGGCTACGACCCCAGAGACAGTAGACTAACTAGCTTCGATAATGCTCCTCCTCACGCTCCTCCTCAATCCCTTAGTTGAATCCTTTCTTTATTTTCGATCCGGTGCTCTCAGTTAGATGGACAGAACTCCACAGTACCGAAGGTCTACTTAATGTTGTCTGAGTCTGCGGGGGAGGGGATCCATGGAGTGCTCTGTAGGCTAGCTCCCACTCATAACTGAGTTATGACGTAATTGATGACATTGAGAACCCTCGTCCTCTGCTCCCACATACTTTAAAGTTCCCATCAAAACCTGTCAGTTTAAGCTGTTTTTGCATTGGATATGTCTCAATCCACAGCATCTGCCTATGTCTCACTTCCACATCTGCATCTGCGGTGAAAGGTGACACAGGTAGAGCGGTGTTTGTCAGACCATGAGACATCTTCTCACAAAATCATTTGTAGCGTCCGAACGGTTTGGCCTTCAGTTGAAACAATTCCTGGAAGTATATAAGGAGACTGTTTAGTTCCAAAAATAAGGTTTTAAATACAGGCAAAAGAAAATAACAAATGTTTCCTGATCTTTCTTATGTCTCTCAGATAAAGGACAGACACTTCAGAACAAACTTCCTTTAGATTTTGGGGGGGACTAACTGTTGTTCCATGTAGTGAATCTGTTATTCAATGCGTTTGTATGGGCAAAAACACTTTTCATTCATTTATTTTTTTATTTTTTGGGGGGGGATACTCCAAGGGATCTTAAAATTCCAAATCAAATAGCTAAATGATCCTTGGTATGACCTTCTTAAAACAATTCCATGTAGCTTAGTAGAAATTCCCCCCTCCCCTGGCTTAGACAGGGTTTAGACTCTAATGGGTCCAAGCTCAAGTTTCACTGAAATAATGCTTCAAGTGGTCTTTTCTTTACACAATGAGTGGACAAAACATTAGAAACATCTGTTCTTTCCATGACATAGACTGACCAGGTGAATCCAGGTGAACGCTATGATCCCTTATTGATGTAATCTGTTAAATCCACACAATCAGTGTAGATGAAGGGGAGGAGACAGGTTAAATAATTATTTTTAAGCCTTGAGACAATTGAGACATGGCTTGTGTATTTGTGCCATTCAGAGGGTTAATGGGCAAGACTTTAAGTGACTTTGAACGGGGTATGGTAGTAGGTGCCAAGCGCACCGGTTTGACTGTGTCAAGAACTGCAACGCTGCTGGGTTTTTCACCCTCAACAGTTTCCTGTGTGTATCAAGAATGGTCCACCACCCAAAGGACATCAAGCCAACTTGTGGGAAGGATTGGAGTCAACATGGGCCAGCATCTCTGTGAAACGCTTTCCACACCTTGTAGTCCATGCCTCTACGAATTGAGGCTGTCCTGAGGGCAAAAGGGGGTGCAACTCAATATTAGGAAAGTGTTCCTAATGTTTCGTACACTCAGTGTATATTCTGCGCTCTCTCACTCTATTGCTCTCTCTCTCTCTTGTTCTCTCTCTCTCTCTCTCTCTCTCTGACATTCAGAAGCACAGGAAGAACTTCTGTCATACAGAAACCTCCACACAAAATAAACAGGTTGAACATTTCCCTAAACTAGATTGAATATTGCTATACACATATCAAACTAACACACACTACATATTTCCCTATAGTCACATGAATGTTTTGTCCACACACACATACTTCCACAGTGTGTGTTTGTGACTCCATGGAGACGTTCTCAGTGAGTCATTTTAAGAACATAAAACACACGAACACAGCTATGTGTCTCTGTGAGTGTAATGAACATGTCTCATTTACACGCCTTATCTAATGTCAACCATTTTACGAGCCATGAGAGAGGCCATAACTGTGTTTGTTTTCTTTAGGGTAGCCAGCTGGCCGTGGTTGGGGCTGAGGAGGAGAGGAGGATGCTCATAGCCTATATAAACATGCCAAGTTTACTTCAGGATGGGGAGGAATGAATGTTATCCTCTGTCTAGAATTATCCTAGAATGACTTCTAGTTTCTAAGACCATAACATAGATCCCCTGGGATACTTACCAAACAATTGACTACTCAGTTGTGTTATTCTCCAACTGATGGAATAGTATATATGATGTTTGTATGCTTTATAAATAACCCAAAATAGCAACTTTAATAGAAACACTAAACTGTAGAAGCTTTCACCTCTGATCTTTCCATATACATCAATGTATTGAACAGGAAAAACACACACACTGATGTCCTCCCTTTCACCTCTTCAGAAGCTTCAGTGGTTCTGTCTATATAAACTTCTCCCCACTGAGCTGAGTGGGTTTAGGCTATGTTCAAAGGTCAATCAATCAATCAATCAATATATCAATAATGTTTATTTATAAAGCCCTTTTTACATCAGCAAAGAGCAAGCAGAAGTAGAAGCAGAGGCATATTGGCTAGGAAAAACTGCCCAGGAACAAATCACTCATAGATCAAAGGCTAGGTTCAAAGGTTAAGTTAAAGGTTAAAGGTGAGATGTTCCATTACCTTTATTGGCGAAGAGCTGGGAGACGTCTGAGCAGGAGACGTTGACAATCTGGCCCACCTCAGCCCTTGACCAGCATCTGATCTCATCCCACTCTGTTCGACACCCTGACACACACACACACACACACAGGTATGCAGGCACGCACGCACACACACACACGCAAACACACACAGGAAGAAGGGATGTTAGCACCTGATCTCATCCCACTCCATACGACCCTGAGAGACTCACACTCACTCACGCATGCATGTACGCGCAACACACACAGGAGGCAGAAAGAGGGGATGTTAACACAGTGTGTCACTTTCTGTAAGCGAGCAAGACGAACAGCGGATTTGTGCCATGTTTGATGGGTCCACTGTGAACTCTAACAGACAGTAGAACACAGTAGAATTGAAGGAACATGGAAATTAATGACAGTGTGTCATCATCATAGAGAAGATGTATAGAGATCATTTCTTGGAAATAAGCTGTTTTTGCACGCACATTGCCATAGAGGGCTTCCACAATTTTAAAGTAATCAACTGGGTGGGGATTCCTATGGGTGGGGATTCCTATGGGTTGGGAGCAGTGTTGGGATTAGTTACTTAAAAAAGTGATATATTACATATTACTCGTTAACAAAAATAACTTGTTACTTTACAATGTTACTTTGTGTGGAAAGTAACACATTATATTTAAGCAATAAGGCCCAAGGGAGTGTGGTATATTGGAAATATATACCACAAACCCCAGAGGTGCCTTATTGCAATTATAAACTGGTTACCAACGTAATTAGAGCAGTAAAAATACATGTTTTGTCATACCTGTGGTATACGGTCTGATATACCACGGCTTTCAGACAATCAGCATTCAGGGCTCGAACCACCCAGTTTATAATACTAGTTATATTACTTTGCGTTACTTTCATGAAAAAAATTACTCAAAATCTCACCGTTTGTTTGACTGTCGGAGGGAGCAAGGTGAGCTGCATGCGCTCGACCAAAGATAGGCTACTTACTAACTGGGGTTTGATCACTAGTTTCTCCTTTCATCTGTGGCACTGCTTTCCTGTGCTAGTATACAAGTGCTGAGCTATCATATGGGCTGCTTAATTAGCTATATATACTGTAAGCCAAACATCTGTACAAATGTCCTATCTTTTCATTCTAAATCCCACAGGGCACACTTACCACTTACGGTGAAGCCCTTTATGGGCATTGCTATCACAGAAGTGATCAATTGCAAAGATCAGAGGTGCGCCCTCTATACATTTCTATGGACAGCTGTCATGACATTTCTCCAAACAGCCTTTCTCCACTCGATCGAGAACTAAGTGAGGAAACAAGTTGAGATTGGATCATGGAGATGTGCCCGGTAGAGATATGATTCTGAAAGTAACGCATGCATTGTTTGACAAAGTAACTGTAATAATATTACCCAATGTGAAAAAGTAACATGCTACCTTACTCCATTAATCATAAAAGTAATCTGATTACGTAACTTGTTACTTTTGTAACACGTTACCCCCAACGCTGGTTGGGAGCAATCAGCTAATGATCAGCGCATTGTCTTCATCATATTGGTTTGCCTAGTTTGTAAATGGCTTTAAACTATATCACTGCCATCAATAAATGAATGACACACAAGATTTGGTTCAATACTCCAGCACTGCAGGTGGCTGTAAATCACCAGTATTAGCTTTACACTTCAAAATAAGAAGAAATTGACTACTTTAAAATGGAGATAGCCTCAATGCCCATGCTGGTACTTGCCTAGGGAGCAGCAAGAGGAACTGCCGACCTTCAGGCTATGCTCAAACCCTACATCCCAACCCAAGTTCTCCATTCTGGCACCTCTGGTCTCTTGGCTCTCCCACCCCTACGGGAGGGCAGCTCCCACAGCCCAGTCCAAACTCTTCTTTGCCTGGCACCCCAATGGTGGAACCAGCTTCCCCCTGAACCTAGGACAGCAGAGTCCCTGCCCATCTTCCAAACACATCTGAAACCCTATCTCTTCAAAGAGTATCTTAAATTATCCCAAAGCACCCCCACTTGCACCCCCTCCTCACCCCTCCCCCCACCCCGAGAAAAACATTTGATGAATGCCTTTCGTGAACTAACACTCACACTTTACTTTTTTTCCCCTTACTAGCTCTGACTTTGCTGATACCTACTTTATTGAGGAACATTTGACTTACTATGACTGTAATATGTGGTTGTCCACCTAGCTATCTTAAGATGAATGCATTAACTTTAAGTTGCTCTGGATAGGAGGGTTTGCTAAATAACTAAAATGTTCATGTAAAATGTCACAGACATAATGGCACAGATGCAACGTTGAGATCTATACATCTACAGTGCATTCGGAAAGTATTCAGACCATTTGACTTTTTCTACATTTTGTTAAGTTATAGCCTTATTCTAAAATTGATTAAATTATTCCCCCCCCTCATCAATCTACACACAATACCCCATAAGGACAAAGTGAAAACAGGTTTTTAGACATTTTTGCAAATTTATAAAAAATAAAAAAACAGAAATACCTTATTTACATAACTCAGAACCTTTGCTACGAGACTCGAAATGTAGCTCAGGTGCATCCTGTTTCCATTGATCATCCTTGAGATGTTTATACAACTTGATGGAGTCCACCTGGGGTAAATTCAATTGATTGAACATGATTTGGAAAGGCACACACCTATCTATATAACGTCCCACAGTTGACAGTGCATGTCAGAGCAAAAACCAAGCCATGAGGTTGAAGGAATTGTCCATAGAGCTCCGAGACAGGATTGTGTTGATGCACAGATCTGGGGAAGGGTACCAAAACATTTCTGCAGCATTGAAGGTCCCCAAGAACACAGTGGCCTCCATCATTCTTAAATGGAAGAAGTTTGGAACCACCAAGACTCTTCCTAGAGCTGGCCGCCCGGCCAAACTGAGCAATTGGGGGAGAAGGGCCTTGGTCAGGGAGGTGACCAAGAACCGATGGTCACTCTGACAAAGCTCCAGAGTTCCTCTGTGGAGATAGGAGAACCTTCCAGAAGGACAACAATATCTGCAGCACTCCACCAATCAGGCTTTTATAGTAGACAGGCCAGACGGAAGCCACTCCTCAATAAAAGGCACATAACAGCCCGCTTGGAGTTTGCCAAAAGGCACCTACAGGACTCTCAGACCATGAGAAACATGATTCTCTGGTCTGATGAAACCAAGATTGAACTCTTTGACCTGAATGCCAAGCATCACGTCTGGAGGAAACCTGGCACCATCCCTACGGTGAAGCATGGTGGTGGCAGCATCATGCTGTGGGAATGTTTTTCAGTGGCAGGGACTGGTAGAGTAGTCAGGATCGAGGGAAAGATGAACGGAGCAAAGTACAGAGAGATCCTTGATGAAAACCTGCTCCAGAGCACTCAGGACCTCAGACTCAGAACTCAGAAGGTTCAATTTCCAACAGGAAAACGACCCTAAGCACACAGACAAGACAACGCAGGAGTGGCTTTGGGACAAGTCTCTGAATGTCCTTGAGTGGCCCAGCAAGAGCCCGGACTTGAACCCGATCGAACATCTCTGAAAGACCTGAAAATAGCTGTGCAGTGACGCTCCCCATCCAACCTGACAGAGCTTGACAGGATCTGCAGAAAAGAATGGGAGAAACTGACCAAATACAGGTGTGCCAAGCTTGTAGCGTCATACCCAAGAAGACTCGAGGCTGTAATCGCTGCCAAAGGTGCTTCAACAAAGTACTGAGTACAGGGTCTGAATACTTATGTTAAATGTTATATTTCAGGCTTTTTATTTTATAAATTTGCAAAAGGTTCTAAAAACCTGTTTTTGCTTTGTCATTATGGGGTATTGTGTGTAGATTGATGAGGGGGAAACAATTTCATCCATTTTAGAATAAGGCTGTAAAGTAACAAAATGTTGAAAAAGTCAAGGGGTCTGAATACTTTCCGAATGCACTGTATATGGTTATCACATCCTGACAGTGGGGCACAAAGAAAGTCCCTTTTGAGAACAGAACACTTATAAAATATATCACTTTTTAAATAATGAATAAGGGCTGAAGGGTCATTGAAAAGGCAAATTAGCTTGTAATATCTGTAGCCAGTAACAATGTAAAGGTCAAAGTTGTGCACCTTACCGATCACTGCACCTGTACACAGCCCACTGCACCTGTACACAGCCCATCTGAAATTAGCCCACCCAACTACCTCATCCCCATATTGTTATTTATTTTGCTCTTTTGCACCCCAGTATCTCTATTTGCACATCATCTCTTGCACATCTATCATTCCAGTGTTAATACTAATTGTAATTATTTTGCACTATAGCCTATTTATTGCCTTACCTCCATAACTTGCTACATTTGCACACACTGTATACAGTGGGGAAAAAAAGTATTTAGTCAGCCACCAATTGTGCAAGTTCTCCCACTTAAAAAGATGAGAGAGGCCTGTAATTTTCATCATAGGTACACGTCAACTATGACAGACAAATTGAGATTTTTTTTTCCAGAAAATCACATTGTAGGATTTTTAATGAATCTATTTGCAAATTATGGTGGAAAATAAGTATTTGGTCACCTACAAACAAGCAAGATTTCTGGCTCTCACAGACCTGTAACTTCTTCTTTAAGAGCCTCCTCTGTCCTCCACTCGTTACCTGTATTAATGGCACCTGTTTGAACTTGTTATCAGTATAAAAGACACCTGTCCACAACCTCAAACAGTCACACTCCAAACTCCACTATGGCCAAGACCAAAGAGCTGTCAAAGGACACCAGAAACAAAATTGTAGACCTGCACCAGGCTGGGAAGACTGAATCTGCAATAGGTAAGCAGCTTGGTTTGAAGAAATCAACTGTGGGAGCAATTATTAGGAAATGGAAGACATACAAGACCACTGATAATCTCCCTCGATCTGGGGCTCCACGCAAGATCTCACCCCGTGGGGTCAAAATGATCACAAGAACGGTGAGCAAAAATCCGAGAACCACACGTGGGGACCTAGTGAATGACCTGCAGAGAGCTGGGACCAAAGTAACAAAGCCTACCATCAGTAACACACTACGCCGCCAGGGACTGAAATCCTGCAGTGCCAGACGTGTCCCCCTGTTTAAGCCAGTACATGTCCAGGCCCGTCTGAAGTTTGCTAGAGTGCATTTGGATGATCCAGAAGAGGATTGGGAGAATGTCATATGGTCAGATGAAACCAAAATAGAACTTTTTGGTAAAAACTCAACTCGTCGTGTTTGGAGGACAAAGAATGCTGAGTTGCATCCAAAGAACACCATACCTACTGTGAAGCATGGGGGTGGAAACATCATGCTTTGGGGCTGTTTTTCTGCAAAGGGTCCAGGACGACTGATCCGTGTAAAGGAAAGAATGAATGGGGCCATGTATAGTGAGATTTTGAGTGAAAACCTCCTTCCATCAGCAAGGGCATTGAAGATGAAACGTGGCTGGGTCTTTCAGCATGACAATGATCCCAAACACACCGCCCAGGCAACGAAGGAGTGGCTTCGTAAGAAGCATTTCAAGGTCCTGGAGTGGCCTAGCCAGTCTCCAGATCTCAACCCCATAGAAAATCTTTGGAGGGAGTTGAAAGTCTGTGTTGCCCAGCGACAGCCCCAAAACATCACTGCTCTAGAGGAGATCTGCATGGAGGAATGGGCCAAAATACCAGCAACAGTGTGTGAAAACCTTGTGAAGACTTACAGAAAACGTTTGACCTGTGTCATTGCCAACAAAGGGTATATAACAAAGTATTGAGAAACTTTTGTTATTGACCAAATACTTATTTTCCACCATAATTTGCAAATAAATTCATTAAAAATCCTACAATGTGATTTTCAGGATTTTTTTTTCTCATTTTGTCTGTCATAGTTGACGTGTACCTATGATGAAAAGTACAGGCCTCTCTCATCTTTTTAAGTGGGAGAACTTGCACAATTGGTGGCTGACTAAATACTTTTTTTCCCCACTGTATATATTTATTTCTGTTGTATTTTTGACTTTGTTTTGTTTTACCCCATATGTAACTCTGTGTTGTTGTTTTTATCGCACTGCTTTGCTTTATCTTGGCCAGGTCGCAGTTGTAAATGAGAACTTGTTCTCAACTGGTTTACCTGGTTAAATAAAGGTGAAATAAAATAAAATAAATAAAAAGTTGAATAGACTATTGCCTTTCCATCTACTTCTACCATTTCTTATTAGATAAAGTCTAATGGAGACTCCAGAGGGAAAGATCAGGGAGGAGGAAGATGATCCTCTGTGTGCCTATGTGTGTGACAGGAGAGAGAGTGAGAGAGAGAGAGAGAGAGAGAGAGAGAGAGAGAGAGAGAGAGAGAGAGAGAGAGAGAGAGAGAGAGAGAGAGAGAGAGAGAGAGAGAGAGAGAGAGGGAGAGAGAGAGAATATAAAGTATGGAATTTGTTGTTAGTATAATGAGAGCACAAGGGTGGTGTTGGTGGAGGGATGGTGGGGTGGAGGGATAGAGGAGGGAGGTTATCCCTGATCATTATTTCTCTGTTGGACTCACTTATAATTCATACCCACAAACATACAGTAGCTCTCTTGGCAGTATCCCCTCTACATAGCTGGTCACTTGTGTGTTGTCATTCATGAATAGCTAAGGTGAGAAGACACTTGATTTAATGTGCACTGTGCTGTGTACTCTCTCATGTCCATTGCTTTTCAATCATCAAAAAAGGAACAGCATTTCGGGCAAATTTACATCTGTCATTTAGCAGACGTTCTCATCCAGAACGACTTACAGTAGTGAGTGCATATATTTTGGTACTGGCTCCCAGTGGGAATAGAACCGACAACCCTGGCGTTGCAAGCAACATGCTCTACCAACTGAGCCACACGGAGATGGGCTGGTCAGTTTTTATGCCAGTGGGCTGCCCTCAAAATTATCATTATCTGGATAAAAATGGGCCGGTGTGGGGGCCTATAAGAAGAGAATGAGCCGGTGTGGGGGCCTATAGGAAGAGAATGAGCCGGTGTGGGAGCCTATAGGAAGAGAATGAGCCGGTGTGGGAGCCTATAGGAAGAGAATGAGCCGGTGTGGGGGCCTATAGGAAGAGAATGAGCCGGTGTGGGGGCCTATAGGAAGAGAATGAGCCGGTGTGGGGGCCTATAGGAAGAGAATGAGCCGGTGTGGGGGCCTATAGGAAGAGAATGAGCCGGTGTGGGGGCCTATAGGAAGAGAATGAGCCGGTGTGGGGGCCTATAGGAAGAGAATGAGCCAGTGTGGGGGCCTATAGGAAGAGAATGAGCCGGTGTGTTAGAAATGCCAGTGCCGATTTTTGGTCCCAGAACAGCATGAAGGTATTTATTTCTTCATGGGTTTTGTCTGCACAGATGTTTCATGTTTAACAGCACACAAAAGGTGAGATTACGGTACATGTTACAGTATCTGTATAAAATCTAGGCCTAGGGTTAGAGAGGGACATGAATGTGATCCATTCATCTGTTTAAATGAGAAGACAAGCAGATACGAGTCTGTGCTACTGATTATAGACATCGGTGTAATTCTGATTGAGTAGGCAGCAGGGGACGCCTGGTATTAGTGGGAGGTCTACAAGACCAGATAGTCTATTCAGAATGGTTATGAACACTGGGAGGTTTCTAGCTCATCTTTCTACATCTCCCTCTATCTTCCTCTCTCTTTCTTTGTTTCAGAACCCTTTCACTGTTGTTGAAAGGTAGCCAACATTATTATCTGAATGATACAAACAAATGTCTTCTTTGATGTGCTTTTTTAACCTTGATAATTTTATACAAGTTGTGTAATTATCTATCCTTTCTATCGAGCAGAACTCCAGCAACCCAGGGGGTCTCTTTCTCAGGCACTAGCTCAGTAAGTCATCAACTGAGTAAAAAAGCAGTCACTTTTCCTAGGTCCCTGGAGACAGTTGGTGACGTTTGAAGCCCTGTCCCTTGACCGCTGCCTACACAGATGTCTCCGTCTGTTATTCCCCTCACATGGCTGTCAGGAGCTGTCCTTGTGGGTCTACAGTCGCTCCAAACCAGAGGAGGTATATGGAAGAGATCACTAATGAGAGACAGGATCAACTCTCTCTCTCCCTCTCTCTCTCTCTCTCTCTCTCTCTCTCGCTCTCTACGGTCTCTACATCAAAGGCCTGCAGCATGTCGTCAATTAAAACAGGCTCAAAGACAGACGACTTCACATCTCATTCATAATAAAACACTGTATAGCTTTTGGGGAGTTATTTTCAGGACCAGTTGCCACAGTTGTGATGTCACAACACTTTCTGCTTGATGTAAAAACAGTGGCTATTTCATGGTTATGAAGAGTCATGTCTGTTTGTCATGCAGAGGATCCAACTGGCCTAATATCTTGTTTTAAAACCTGGTCTGGTCACCTTATGGAGATCCTAATTCCTAATTATATGGGTCACCCTGACTTGTGTATTGCAACGAGATGAGAACATGACATGCTGGTGCCATTTCTGGACTAAAACCTTAGAGAATATTGTAGCTATCATGTTGCTGCCTTTCTAATTTAGGCTGGATTGTGGACCTCCTCATGTTCTAATAAGCCAGATATTTAGCCTTGTGCTAACTGCACCCCACCTACAGTAATGAAAAGGCACTCAGCCTGTCTGTATAAAATAATATGTTGTGAAAGGGCATCATGCTATTGTGTGTGCGGTGTACTGTGTGTGTGTGTGTGTGTGTTTGTGTGTGTGTGTGTGTGTGTGTGTGTGTGTGTGTGTGTGTGTGTGTGCGTGCGTGCGTGCGTCCATGCGTGCGTGAGTGAGTGATACTCTGTTGGTCGCTTGTGTAATCAGTGCTATTAGCACTCTGCTCTGTATCATAGGAGGAGGATGTAGGGATGGATGAATAGAGTGATACTTTATATTTTTCTCTTTCTCTCTCTCCCTCTCTCCCTCTCAGTCTCTCTCTCTGCCTCTCTCTCTCCCTCTCTCTCTCGTTCCCAGTCTTTCTCTCTCTCCCTCTCTCCCTCTCAGTCTCTCTCTCCCTCTCTCTCCCTCTCTCTCCCTCCCAGTATTTCTCTCTCACCCTCTCTCCCTCTAAGTCTCTCTCTCTGCCTCTCTCTCTCCCTCTCTCCCTCTCAGTCTCTCTCTCTGCCTCTCTCTCTCCCTCTCTCTCTCTCCCTCCCAGTCTTTATCTCTCTCCCTCTCTCCCTCTCAGTCTCTCTCTCTGCCTCTCTCCCTCTCTCTCCCTCTCTCTGCCTCTCTCTCCCTCTCTCTCCCTCTCGCTCTGCCTCTCTCTCTCTCTCTCCATCTCAGTCTCTCTCTGCCTCTCTCTCTCTCTCCCTCTCTCTCCCTCCCAGTCTTTCTCTCTCCCCCTCTCTCCATCTCAGTCTCTCTCTCTTGCCTCTCTCTCTCTCTCCCTCTCAGTTTCTCTCTCTGCCTCTCTCTCTCCCTCTCAGTCTCTCTCTCTCTCTCTGCTTCTCTCTGCCTCTCTCTCTCTCTCTCCCTGTATTTCCCTCTAAGTCTCTCTCTCTCTCTCCCTCTCTGACTCCTTCTCTCTCTCTCTCTCTCTCTCTCTCTTCATTCACATTCTTCACAACACAACACTCACACACACACACACACACACACACACACGCACACACACACACACACACACACACACACACACACACACACACACACACACACACACACACACACACACACACACACACACAATGTTACTGAAGGCACTGAAAATGTAAGCATGAAGACTTCACATGTAAGGTTGGGTGGATACAGTATTTCCAAGCCTGTATCTGTCTTGTGTTTAGTACCAGTGAAATCTAGATTCTACAGTATCTACTGTAGGGAGGAGACCATTACTTACAGGTGATAGTGACAGCTTTACTGTACAGTCGACTATCTCACCATCACCATCTGATTAACAACATCATATATTATTTAAAATCTATATGGAGAGTCCAAGACTGCCGAGATACTTATCTTATAGTAAATATCATATATGCAGTACATACAGTTGAAGTCAGAAGTTTACATACACCTTAGCCAAATACATTTAAACTCAGTTTTTCACAATTCCTGACATTTAATCCTAGTAAAAATTCCCTGTCTTAGGTCAGTTAGGATCACCACTTTATTTTAAGAATGTGAAATGTCAGAATAATAGTAGAAATAATTATTTATTTCAGATTTTATTTATTTCATCACATTCCCAGTGGGTCAGAAGTTTACATACACTCAATTAGTATTTGGTAGCATTGCCTTTAAATTGTTTAACTTGAGTCAAATGTTTAGGGTAGCCTTCCACAAGCTTCCCACAATAAGTTGGGTGAATTTTGGCCTATTCCTCCTGACAGAGCTGATGTAACTGAGTCAGGTTTGTAGGCCTCCTTGCTCACACACACTTGTTCAGTTCTGCCCACAAATGTTCTATAGGATTGAGGTCAGGGCTTTGTGATGGCCACTCCAATACCTTGACTTTGTTGTCCTTAAGCCATTTTGCCACAACTTTGGAAGTATGCTTGGGGTCATTGTCCATTTGGAAGACCCATTTGCAACCAAGCTTTAACTTCCTGACTGATGTCTTGAGATGTTGCTTCAATATATCCACATACTTTTCCTTCCTCGTTATGCCATCTATTATTTGAAGTGCACCAGTCCCTCCTGCAGCAAAGCACCCCCACAGCATGATGCTGCCACCCCCGTGCTTCATGGTTGGGATGGTGTTCTTCGGCTTGCAAGCAACCCCCATTTTCCTCCAAACATAACGATGGTCATTATGGCCATACAGTTCTATTTTTGTTTAATCAGACCAAAGGACATTTCTCCAAAAAGTACAATCTTTGTCCCCATGTGCAGTTGCAAACCGTAGTCTGGATTTTTTATGGCGGTTTTGGAGCAGTGGCTTCTTCCTTGCTGAGCGGCCTTTCAGGTTATGTTGATATAGGACTAGTTTTACTGTGGATATAGATACTTTTGTACCTGTTTCCTCCAGCATCTTCACAAGGTCCTTTGCTGTTGTTCTGGGATTGATTTGCACTTTTCGCACCAAAGTACGTTAATCTCTAGGAGACAGAAACCTTGTCCTTCCTGAGCGGTATGACGGCTGCGTGGTCCCATGGTGTTTATACTTGCGTACTATTGTTTGTACAGATGAACGTGGTACCTTCAGGCATTTGGAAATTGCTCCCAAGGATGAACCAGACTTGTGGAGGTCTGCAATTTCTTTTCTGAGGTCTTGGCTGTTTTCTTTTGATTTTCCCATGATGTCAAGCAAAGAGGCACTGAGTTGAAGGTAGGCCTTGAAATACATCCACAGGTACACCTCCAATTGACTCAAATGATGTCAATTAGCCTATCAGAAGCTTCTAAAGCCATGACATCATTTTCTGGAATTTTCCAAGCTGTTTAAAGGCAGAGTCAATTTAGTGTATGTAAACTTCTGACCCACTGGAATTGTGATACAGTGAATTATAAATGAAATAATCTGTCTGTAAACAATTGTTAGAAAAATTACTTGTGTCATGCACAAAGTAGATGTCCTAACCGACTTGCCAAAACTATAGTTTATTAACAAGAAATGTGTGGAGTGGTTGAAAAACGAGTTTAATGACTCCAACCTAAGTGTATGTCAACTTCCGACTTCAACTGTAGCTTAGCCGTTAATGGCTGAGGCAGGGAATTCGACTACAACCTGTTCCTTCTTGTTTTACAGTCTGGTCAAAAGGTGACTTGTGTACACTATTACATCACCAAGACCACCCATGCCTCAGAGACCCAGGAATCCATCAGCTGAACATTTATGTGAGTTTATGATCCCTGTGAGGGGCGGTACAAATACAGGGACATGGTTTGTATTGTCAGAGGTACACACCTGATCTGGTTTGTCAGAGGGCTGGAATTATATTGGGGAAAGCGCTAAGTGTATGCTCTTCTGTTTTTCCTC